>NW_027414872.1:0-18079 GCF_964106895.1 Numenius arquata
GGTCCCCCCAAACTCCTGGGTCCCCCCCCCGAACTACTGGGTCCCCCCCAAATTCCTGGGTCCCCCCCAAATACCTGGGTCCCCCTCCCGAGATTCCTGGGTCCCCCCCAGGACCCCTCCCAAACGCCCAGGCCCCCCCCCCAAATGCCCGACCCCCCCCCTAAAGTCTGTGTCCCCCCAATTCCTGGGTCCCCCCCAAATTCCTGGGTCCCCCCCCAAGTCTCCCAGGTCCCCCCTGGACACCTGGGTCCCCCCCGAAACCCCTGGGTCCCCCCCAAACGCCTGGGGTCCCCCCAAATTCATGGGTCTCCCCCCAAACTCTTGGGTCCCCCCTCCAAGTCCTGGGTCCCCCCAGACATCTGGGTCCCCCCCTAAATTCCTGCCCCCCCCCCCGAACTACTGGGTCCCCCCCAAATTCCTGGGTCCCCCCCCACAACTCCTGGGTCCCCCCGAACTCCTGGGTCCCCCCCAGATTCCTGGGTCCCCCCAGGACCCCTCCCAAACGCCCAGGCCCCCCCCCCAAATGCCCGACCCCCCCCTAAAGTCTGTGTCCCCCCCAATTCCTGGGTCCCCCCCAAATTCCTGGGTCCCCCCCCAAGTCTCCCAGGTCCCCCCTGGACACCTGGGTCCCCCCTGAAACCCCTGGGTCCCCCCAAATTCATGGGTCTCCCCCCAAACTCTTGGGTCCCCCCTCCAAGTCCTGGGTCCCCCCCCTAAATTCCTGCCCCCCCCCCCGAACTACTGGGTCCCCCCCAAATTCCTGGGTCCCCCCCCACAACTCCTGGGTCCCCCGAACTCCTGGGTCCCCCCCCAGATTCCTGGGTCCCCCCCAGGACCCCTCCCAAACGCCCAGCCCCCCCCCCGAATGCCTGACCCCCCCCTAAACTCCTGGGTCCCCCCCCGAACTACTGGGTCCCCCCCAAATTCCTGGGTCCCCCCCAAATGACTGGGTCCCCCCCAGTCTCCCAGGTCCCCCCCCGGACACCTGGATCCCTCCCAAAACCCCTGGGTCCCCCCAAACTCTTGGGTCCCCCCCAACCCCTGGGTCCCCCCAAATTCCTGGGTGCCCCCCCCCCGGTCTCTTAGGTCCCCCCCAAACTCCTGCCCCCCCCCCCCCCCCCCCCCCGGGGTCCCCAGAAAGAAGCTGCCACGGGCACAGGGACATCGGGGGCCACTTTATTGCCGGGGGGGTGTCGGTGGCAGCGGCGCCTCCAGGGGACGTTGGGGACATGGGGGACGTGGGGGCTGTGGGGCCACCACGTGTCTCAGTCCTTTGGGTGGGAGGGGGGACAACGGGGGCCAGTCCCTCGCGGTGGGGACGTTGGGGACATGGGGGACGTTGGGGTCCCAGTCCCCCTCGAGTCACGACGATGACGATGTCCCACGTCCTTTGGGGACATCGGGGACACGGCGGGGTCTCCATCCCTTGAGTCACGATGATGATGATGATGATGTCCCACGTCCTTTGGGGACATCGGGGACGTTGGGGGACATCAGGCCGTGGTGAGTCTCCGTCCCTTGAGTCACGACCATGACGATGTCCCACATCCTTTGGGGACATCGGGGACGTTGGGGACATCGGAGACGTTGGGGGACATCAGGGATGTTGGGGACATCAGGCCGTGGTGGGTCTCCATCCCTTGAGTCACGACCATGACGATGTCCCACATCCTTTGGGGACATCGGGGATATCGGGGACGTTGGGGACATTGGGGACATCAGGCTTTGGTGGGTCCCAGTCCCGTGAGTCAAGACAATGACGATGTCCGTGTCCTTTGGGGACATCAGGCCGTGGTGGCTCTCCATCCCTTGACCCAGGATGATGATGATGTCCATGTCCTTTGGGGACATGGGGGACGTCGGGGACATCAGGGATGTTGGGGACATCAGGCCGTGGTGGCTCTCCATCCCTTGAGTCAAGACGATGACAATGTCCCAAGTCCTTTGGGGATGTTTGGGACATCGGGGACGTTGGGGACATCGGGCTGTGGTGGGTCTCCATCCCTTGATCCAGGATGATGACGATGTCCCACCTCCTTTGGGGACATCGGGGACATTGGGGACATCAGGCTTTGGTGGGTCTCCATCCCTTGAGTCACGATGAAGATGACGACGATGTCCCTCATCCTTTGGGGACATCAGGGGACATCGGGGACACTGGGGACATCAGACCACGGTTTGTCTCTCAGTCTGTTGATCCAGGGCAATGACGAGGTCCTTCGTCCCTTGGGGACACTGGGGACATCGAGCCCCAACATGTCTCAGTCCCTCCAGCCGAGGTGACGACGAGGTGCCCGTGTCCCTTGGGGACGTCGTTGGGGACACCGAGTTGTGACGAGTCTCAGTCCCTCGGGCTTGGTGACATCGCGCTGCGACGTGTCTCGATGTCTTGGGTGGGGGGCGTTGGGGACATCGGGGACATTGGGGACATCAGGGAATTTGGGGACATTGGGGACCACCGAGCCACAATGTCCCTCAAGTTGGGGGACATTTGGGACACCAGGGACATCTCATGGTCCCTTGGGAGACTTGAGGGACTTGGGGACATTGGGCCGTGGGGTGTCTCCATCCCTTGGGTTGGGGACATCGGGGACATCGGGCCATGACCCAGCCCAGCCCAATGGCTTGGGACAAGGGGTGCCCACGTCCCCAGGTTGAGGACATGGGGGACGTTGGGGACATCAAGCCATGAGGTGTCTCCATCCCTTGGGTTGGGGACATTGGGGACATCAGGCCATGGGGTGTCTCCATCCCTTGGGTTGGGGACGGGGCCATGGCCTTGGGTTGGGGACATTGGGGACATCGGGGACATCAGGCCATGGTGTGTCTCCATCCCTTGGTCTGGGGACATTGGGCCATGGGGTGTCTCCATCCCTTGGGTTGGGGACGTTGGGGACATCAGGCCATGGTGTGTCTCCATCCCTTGGGCTGGGGACATTGGGGACATCGAGGACATCGAGCCATGGGGTGTCTCCATCCCTTGGGTTGGGGACATTGAGGACATCGAGCCATGGTGTGTCTCCATCCCTTGGGTTGGGGACATGGGCCATGGCCTTGGGTTGGGGACATTGGGACATTGGGGACATCGGGCCATGGGGCGTCTCCATCCCTTGGGTTGGGGACGTTGGGGACGTTGGGGACACTGAGCCACATTGTGCCTCAGCCCCACCAGTTTGGGGGGGGGGGTGGGGTCATCGTTGGGGTCATCGGGGCCACCAAGCCCCGATGTCCCCGTTGGCTGGGGGCGGGGGGGTCGTTGGGGACATCAAGCCACATCGTGCCTCGGTCCCTCGGCTTGGGGACGTTGGGACGTTTCGGGGGGGGGGGGGGGGGAATGATGTGACACACATTTTTGGGGGGATTCTGCCAAAAACGCAGACCCCGGGGTGGGGGGTGACAGGGACAAGGGGGGTGACAAGGGACAGGGACACTTTTTTTTGGGGGGGGAGGGGGGGGGGTGGGTCCAAGCCACCCACTGTCACAAAAGTTGAGGGGGGAGGGGGGGGATGGGACAGGGTGGGGGGAGGGGTGGGGGGGGACACGGGACCCAGGCGTCCGGGTTGGGGGGGGAAAGGGGAGGGGGGGGGCCACCAGCCCCCCCCCAATTACCTTAGAGACTCGTTACGAGTTAAATTAGCACGAAAGGCCCCGGGGGGGGGCACGGGGTTGGGGGGGGGGGGGGAAAAGGGGATGCGGCCGGGGCCGGAGGTGGGGGGGGGGGGGGGGGGGGGTTTGGGAAGGGGGGGGGTGGGGGCTCCGGTGTCACCGGGCCGGGGGTGACAATGACAATATGCCATACTGGGGGCAAGTCGCGTCACAGACTTAGTTCAGAACGACGGGGCGCGCTGGCTTCCGGCTGCGGGGGGGGGGGGGACAAAAAAAAAATGGGGGGGGGGGGGGGGTGTCAGGGACCCAGGTGTCGACACACACACCCCCCCCTGTTGACATCCCTCACCCCATCGACCCCCCCTCAAAAAGGGACCCAGGTGGCCAGGAGCACCCCCACTCCCCCAGACACCCCCCTAAAATGGGGCCCAGGAATCCGGGGACCCCCCCCCCGACCCCCCCCCCCCCATGAAGGACCTGGGGGTCCGGGCCCCCTAACTCCCCCCCCCCCATACCCCAAAAGGGACCCAAACACCCCCTTAAAACGGGACCCAGGCACCTGGGGACCCCCATCCCCGCTCCCAGGGGTGACACCCCCCCCCCCCATCTCCTGACCCCCCCCTCGACCCCCCCGACCCCCCCATGAGGGATTTGGGGATCCGGGCCCCCTAACTCCCCCCCCATACCCCGAAAGGGTCCCAAACACCCCCCTAAAACGGGACCCAGGCACCCGGGGACCCCCATCCCCGCTCCCAGGGGTGACCCCCCCCCATCTCCCGACCCCCCCTCGACCCCCCCTGACCCCCCCATGAGGGATTTGGGGGTCCGGGCCCCCCCCCCCTTACCTTGGCGGAAGGCGTCCTGGAGGCGGCTCTGGGGGAGTTGATACAACTCAGCGAAGGGGTCGCGGGGCGACCGGGGTTGGGGGGGGGGCAGGCGGGGGCCGCTGGGGGTCCCCCCCGAACGCCTGGGACCCCCCCGGTTGACGGCGGCGGTGGCCAATCCTTGGAGAAGGCGACGTAAAGCGGGGCCGGGGGGGGCCGGCGGGGGCGGGGGGGGGGGAGGTCTCGGGGGTGAGGAGGGAACCGGGGGTCCCCCCCGTGACCCCCCCGGGACTCTCGGGACTCGGGGGTAATTTTTCCGGGGCGGCTTCGGGGGGTTCGGGGGGTCCGAAGGCGAAGGGCGGAGCTTGCCGGGGGGTGTAAGGGGGGGTCCAGGTCTCGGTGGCTCCCCCCGGAGTCTCGGGGACCCCCAGGCCCGGCACAAGGCGGGGCCCCACGGCCAGCCCCACGGCGGCCCCCATGGGGGGGCCCAAGGAGGGGCCGAGGGTGGCCCCGAGGCCGAGTCCGGTGGTTCCGACGGCGGTTCCCACACCGGGGCCAAGAGGAGGGTCAAGGTTGGGGCCGAGGCCGAGGGTGGCTCCGGGGCCAAGTCCGACGCCGGATGTGACACCGGCTGCGACGCCGGATGCGATATCGGCTCCGCCCCCGAGTCCAACCCCGGCCTCGACGCCGGTTCCGAGAGTAGAATCAACGTTGGCTCCGACGGTGGCTCCGAGGGCGAGGCCAACGGCGGGGCCAATGTTGGCTCCAAGAGCGGCTCCAACGGCGAATCCAAGGGCGGAGCCGCCGCCGCCGGCTCCGATGCCGGCTCCGACGGCAAGTCCGATGCCGGCGCCAACGTCAGATCCAGGAGCGGAGCCGATGGCGGAGCCAACGTTGGCCCCGAGGCCAAGGCCGACGCCGGAGCCGACGTCAGATCCGAGAGAAGAGCCAACGTTGGCTCCGACACCGAGTCCAACCCCAACGTCAACATCGGATCCGAGAGAAGAGCCAACGTTGGCTCCAACACCAGCTCCGACGGCGAGTCCAACACTCGATCCAAGAGAAGAACCGACGTTGGCTCCGACGTTGGCTCCGACGGCGAGTCCAACACCGGATCCAAGAGAAGAGCCAACGTTGGCTCCGATGGTGAGTCCGACACCGGATCCAAGACTGGAGGCAACGTTGGCTCCAGAGGCAAGTCCGACACCAGATCCAAGAGAAGAGCCAACGTTGGCTCCGACGGCAGCTCCGACGGCGAGTCCAACGTTGGATCCAAGAGAAGAACCAAGGTTGGCTCCGACGGTGAGTCCAACACCGGATCCGAGACCGGAGCCAACACCAGATCCAAGAGAAGAGCCAACATTGGCTCCAACACCAGCTCCAACGGTGAGTCCAACACCGGATCCAAGAGAAGAACCGACGTTGGCTCCGACGGCGGCTCCGACGGCGAGTCCAACACCGGATCCAAGAGAAGAACCAACGTTGGCTCCAACTGCGAGTCCGACGCCGGATCCAACACCAGATGAAAGGCCGGAGCCAACGTTGGCTCCGAGAGCGGCTCCAAGGCCGAGTCCACCAGTGGATCCAAGACTGGAACCAACGTTGGCTCCGAGGCCAAGTCCGACCCCGGTGCCGACTCCAGCCCCCACGTTGGCTCCGACGCTGGCTCCGACGGCGAGTCCGACGCCAGCACCCACGTCGGATGGAAGAGCGGGACCCACGGCCCCGATGCCGAGCCCGACGCTGGCTCTGATGCCACCACCGAGACCAGGTCCCACGTTGGCCCCGACGCTGAGTGCAACGCCGGCTCCGAGACCGGGGCCAACGTCTGCTCCGCCGTTGGCTTGGAGACCAGCTCCAACGTCTTCTCCGGCGCCGGCTCCGAGAGCAGCTCCGATGTCAGCCCCGAGGTTGGGGCCGACATCGGCGCCGGCTGCCACCCCAAGGCCAACGTCCACCCTGATGCCGGCTCCTACGCCCATCCCCACTCCGGTGCCACCATCGGCGCCCAGACCGTGTCCAACACCGTCTCCAAGACCACGTCCAACGTTCACTCCAAGACCAGGGTCAACGTTGGCCCCAACGTTGCCTCCAAGACCGTGTCCGACGGCAGCTCCAAGACCAGGTCCCATGTTGGTGTCAAGACCAGGCCCCATGTTGGCTCCAAGACCGGGTTCAAGACCAGCTCCAAGACCGGCTCCAACATCAGGTCCAGCACCGGCTCCAAGACCAGGGTCAACGTTGGCCCCAAGTCCATGTCCAACATCGGCTCCGACGCCGCACCCAACGTTGACACCGAGGCCAAGGCCAATGCTGACGCCAACGTTGACTCCAATGTCATCTCCGAGCCCGGATCCAACGCCGAGGCCAACGCCGGGGCCACCAAGGTCCCCACCAGCTCCGATGCCGGCGCCGGGGAAGTCAAGACTGGGCCCAAAGGGTTCGGGGGGTCCCGGGGGAGCCTCGGCCGCCAGTTGCTGCCTCAGACACCAGGCCTCGGCCTCGCTGTGGGAGAGAACGGGGGGGTTATGGGGGAACTGGGGTGACCCCGGACAGCAGGGTCCCCCCCAGGGGAGTGGAGGGTGGTGGGACCCACGGATGCCATGTGGGGTGGGGAGCTCCTAGATGCCTGGGTCCCGTGCGGGGTGGGAGGTGGCCAGATATTGGGCTTCCCTTGAGGGTGATGGGACAACTTGGGGACACTCCCAATGGGGCTGGTGGGACCTCCTGGGGCTGGTGGGATCTCTAGGGCTGGTGGGACCTCCTGGGGCTGGTGGGATCTCTAGGGCTGGTGGGACCTCCTGGGGCTGGTGGGATCTCTAGGGCTGGTGGGACCTCTTGGGGCTGGTGGGACCTCCAGGGCTGGTGGGATCTCTAGGGCTGGTGGGACCTCCTGGGGCTGGTGGGACCTCCCAGACCCCTGGGTCCCCCAGGGTGAGCGGGGACCACCCGGACACCTGAGTCCCCTGGGGCCACCTGGACTCCTGGGTCCCCCAGGGTGACCTGGGACCACCCAGACACCTGGGTCCCCTTGGGCCACCTGGACTCCTGGGTCCCCTGGCCCTGGGAACATGGAGCCACCTGGACCTCTGGGTCCCCTGAGGGGGTGATGGGGCCACCTGGACGCCTGGGTCCCTTGACCCTGGGAATGTGGGGCCGCCCAAAAGCCTGGGTCCCCTGGGGCCACCTGGACACTTGGGTCCCCTGACCTTGGAGATGTTGAACCACCTGGATGCCTGGGTCCCCCCCAGATGCCTGGGTCCCCTGGGGCCACCTGGACTCCTAGGTCCCCTGGGGCCACCTAGATGCCTGGGTCCCCCGAGTCCCCCGGGGCTACCCCAGATGCCTGGGTCCTCTGGGGCCACCTGGATCCCTGGGTCCCCTGGTCCTGGGAATGTGGGATCACCTGGACACCTGGGTCCCCTGGGGTGAGCCGGGGCCACCCTCACCCCTGGGTCCCCCGGGTCCCCCCGGATGTCGGGGTGCACTCACCTGATGACGAAGTTGTGGGCCAGCAGGGCCGGTCCCTCGGGGCGCAGTCGGGCGTAGACCCAGGTCCAGCCCAGCCCGTCCTTGCGCTGCAGCCGCGTCACCAGCTCCCCCCGCGCCTCCGCCCCCGCGCCCGCTGTGGGGGACACGGGGAGGTCAGTGGGAAGAGGGGACGGGAGGGCGGTTGGGGACACGGGGACGTCAACGGGGGTGAGGTGATTGGGGGCGTTAGGGACACGGGGACATCGGGGATGGGGTGATTGGGGGTGTTGGGGGACACGGGGACATCGGGGGTGGGGTGACTGGGGGCGTTAGGGACACGGGGACATCAGGGATGGGGTGATTGGGGGTGTTGGGGGACACGGGGAGGTCAGTGGGAACAGGGGACGGGGAGGCGGTTGGGGACACAGGGACGTCAACGGGGGTGGGGTGATTGGGGGCGTTAGGGACACGGGGACATCGGGGATGGGGTGATTGGGGGCACTGGGGGGCCACGGGGACGTCAATGGGGACGACTGGGATGGGTGGGGACATCAGGGATGGGGTGTTGGGGGACACGGGGACGTCAGTGGGAACAGGACAGGGGGGGCGGTTGGGGACACGGGGACGTCAACGGGGGTGGGGTGGTTGGGGGTGGTTGGGGGGACACGGGGACGTCAGTGGGAACAGGACGGGGGGCAGTTGGGGACGTCAATGGGGACAACTGGAGTGGATGGGGACATGGGGACATCAAGAATGGGGTGATTTGGGGCGTTGGGGACATCGGTGGGAACGGGGACATGGGGGGGGGGGGCGGTTGGGGACACAGGGGACGTCAATGGGGATGGGGGGGGGACGACACCCTTGGGGACAGGGGACAGCCAGGGGAAAGGGAGACACTGGGGGACCCTGGGGACAGATGGGGAGGGAACGAGGAGACCCCAAGGGACCCTGGGGGGGGACGACAGGGAGATGCCAAGGAACCCAGGGGACAGTTGGGGGGGTGGGGGTGGGACATGGGGACCTCAGGGGACCCAGAGGTGATGTTGATACCCCAGAGGACCCAGGGGTGACACGGAGACCCCTGAAGACCCAGGGGTGACACGGAGACCCCAGGGGACAGGGGAGGGGACACGGAGACCCCGGGGGACCCAGGGGTGACACGGAGACCCCGGAGGACCCAGGGGTGACACGGAGACCCCGGGGGACAAGGGAGGGGACACGGAGACCCCTGAAGACCCAGGGGTGACACGGAGACCCCAGGGGACAGGGGAGGGGACACGGAGACCCCGGGGGACCCAGGGGTGACACGGAGACCCCAGGGGACAGGGGAGGGGACACGGAGACCCCGGAGGACCCAGGGGTGACACGGAGACCCCCGAAGACCCAGGGGTGACATGGAGACCCCAGGGGACAGGGGAGGAGACACGGAGACCCCGGGGGACCCAGGGGTGACACGGAGACCCCAGGGGACAGGGGAGGGGACACAGAGACCCCGGGGGACCCAGGGGTGACACGGAGACCCCAGGGGACAGGGGAGGGGACACTCACCGAGGCGCAGGTGCTGGCGGGCCACGTGGCCGAGGTCCTCGGGGTGCAGGAGCCGGTACCAGGAGCGACCCAGGAGCTCCCCCCGCCCGTAGCCCAGGTGGATGAGGACACTGCGGGGGGACACCACGGCGTCCCTCAACCTGGTGTGTCCCCTCACCCCCGACACCTGGGTCCCCCCTTCCAAACTCCTGCCCCACCCCCACCCCCTCCCCCAAATGCCCGGGTCCACTCCTGGAGTCCTGGTGTCCCCCCCGAACTCCTGGGTCACCCCAAAGTCCTGGGTCCCCCCCAACTCCTGGGTCCCCTCCTGGACACCTGGGTCCCCTCCTGGAGTGTTGGGTCCCCCCATACTCCTGGGTCCCCCCCAACCTCTGGGTCCCCCCCCAACTCCTGGGTCCCCCCCAGACACCTAGGTCCCTCCTGGACACCTGGGTCCCCCCCCAAACACCTGGGTCCCCCCGAACTCCTGAGTCCCCCCGAACTCCTGGGTCTCCCCAAACGCCTGGGTCGCCCCCAACGCTTGGGTCCCCCCAAACTCCTGGGTCCCCCCCCAAACTCCTGGGTCCTGACCTGTCGGAGACGTCGAGCAGGGCGAGGTCGGGAGCGTGGCGGCTCTGGAAGGCGGGCAGCAGGAGGCAGTCGGGGCAGGGCCAGGGCGGGGGGTCCAGGGGGGCGCAGAAGGCGACGAAAAGCCCCGGGGAGGCCCCGGGGGGGCCGGGGGGGGCCTGGAAGCGGCCCCGCAGCAGCACCAGCTTTCGCCCGGCGCTGGGACGGCGTGAGGCCCGAGAGGTGGTGAAGCGGCAGCGGAAGAGGCGCTCTGGGGGAGGGGGGATCCGTTGGTCCCTCTGGCCTCCCTCCATCCCTCCATCCATCCTTCCATCCCTCTGTCTGTCCATCCATCCATCCATCCATCCTTCCATCCCTCTGTCTGTCTCTCCATCCTTCCATCCATCCCTCTGTCCATCCTTCCATCCATCCTTCCATCCCTCTGTCTGTCCCTCCATCCTTCCATCCATCCCTCTGTCTGTCCCTCCATCCTTCCATCCATCCCTCTGTCTGTCCAACCATCCATCCATCCTTCCATCCCTCTGTCTGTCCCTCCATCCTTCCATCCATCCCTCTGTCTGTCCATCCTTCCATCCCTCTGTCTGTCCATCCATCCATCCATCCATCCATCCTTCCATCCCTCTGTCTGTCCCTCCATCCTTCCATCCATTCCTCTGTCCTTCCATCCTTCTGTCTTTCCGTCCATATGTCTCTCTGTCCTTCCTTCCATCCATCCATCCATCCATCCATCCATCCATCCATCCATCCATCCTTCTGTCCATCCATCCATCCATCCTTCATCCATCTGTCCTTCCATCCATCCTTCATCCATCTGTCCTTCCATCCATCCATCCATTCTTCCATCCTTCTGTCCGTCTCTCTGTCCCTCTCTCGCTCCATCCCTCCTTCCATCCATCCATCCATCCATCCATCCATCCCTTGGTTCTTCCAACCCTTCTTCCATCCTTCCTTCCATCCATCCCTCCATCCATCCATCCCTCCATCCTTCTGTCCATCTCTCTATCCCTCTCTCCCTCCATCCCTCCTTCCATCCATCCATCCATCCATCCATCCATCCATCCATCCATCCATCCCTTGGTTTTTCCAACCCTCCTTCCATCCTTCCATCCATCCATCCATTCATCCATCCATCCATCCATCCATCCATCCATCCATCCTTCCTTCCATCCATCCCTTGGGCCTTCCAACCCTCCGTCCCTCCCTCCATCCCTCTGTCCTTCCATCCATCCTACCCCCCAACCCCCTCCCCACCCCCCACGCCCCTCCCCCAGGCCCCGCCCCCCCCCGGGAGCCTCCACCCACCTGCCTGGGGGGGCCCGGGCAGGGTGAGCTGATGTCGCACCAGGGGGTGGTCGGCCGGATCCAGGAGGTCATAGATACTGTCACCTTGGGCCACCAGGTCCACCTGCATGGGGGAAGGGGGGAGGATCAGCACCCAGAGCCCCCCCAGAACCCCCCAACACCCATCACCCCGCGCCACCGGACCCCTCCCCCCCCCTCCCCCCCCCCCAGCCCCCGCCCCCATCCCCACACGCGGGTGCCCACCATGGAGTGCCCCAGGTGCTGCGCGACGTTGTCGGTGACGCCCACCAGCTTCCCCTCGCGGGTGACGGCCAGCAGGAACCCGGGCAGCGAGGCCACCAGGTCGGCCAGCTCTGGCCCCCCCAGCAGCTCCATGGGTGCTCCCCGCGCCGGGCCTGCAGGGGGGGGGGACACACGTGTCAGTACCCCCTGTGGCACCCATCACCCCTCCGGCAAGGTGCTCCCCCCCTCAACAACCCTGGGGCACCCAGGTGGTCCCAGCACCCAAAGCACCACCCACCGGTGGCACCCAAAGCCTTGCCCACGTGGACCCTTGGTGGCCCTGGCGGGACCTGGGTGGTCCCAGCACCCAAAGCCTCACCCACGTGGACCCGTGGTGGCCCTGGTGGGACCCACAGCAGATGGACCCATGGGTGTCCCCATCCCCAGTCCCCGACCCTGTCCCTGATCCTCAGCCCCCATCCTGGTCCCTGGTCCTGCTCCTTGTCCTGGTCCCTGACCCAATTCCAGCCCCGGTCCAAGTCCTGGGGTCTCGGTCCCTGTCACCGGTCCCCCCCCATCCCAATCCTGATCCTGGTCCTGATCCTGTCACCGGTCCCCACATCCCAGTCCTGATCCTGGACCCTGATCCTGGTTGTTGATCCCAGTCACTGCTCCCAGTCCCCCTGTCCCAGCCCTGATCCCAGTCCCCATCCCTGATCCCGGTCCCCGATCCCAGTCCCGCTCGTTGCTCCCGGTCCCTGTCCCCACTCCTTGTCACCGGTCCCTGATCCCAGTCCCTGTTCCCAGTCCCTGATCCCGGTCCCTGTCTCATTCACCCCATCCCAGTCCTGATCCTGGTCCCTGATCCCGGTCTCCCTGTCCCCGCTCCCTGTCCCGGTCCCCCTGTCCCAGCCCTGATCCCGGTCCCTGTCCCTGATCCCGGTACCGAATCCCTGTCCCTGGTCCCTGATCCTGGTCCCCGATCCCGGTCCCCGATCCCGATCCCCCATCCCGGTCCCCGATCCTGGTTCCAGTCCCTGATCCCGGTCCCTGATCCTGGTCCCTGTCATTGATCCCGGTCCCTGATCCCGGTACCGAATCCCTGTTCCCGGTCCCTGATCCCGGTCCCCGTCCCCGGTCCCCGATCCCGATCCCCCATCCCGGTCCCCGATCCTGGTCCCAGTCCCTGGTCCCGGTCCCTGATCCCGGTCCCTGATCCCGGTCCCCGATCCCGGTCCCCCATCCCGGTCCCCGATCCTGGTCCCAGTCCCTGATCCCGGTCCCTGATCCCGGTCCCTGTCACTGTTCCCGGTCCCCGATCCCGGTCCCTGATCCCCATCCCTGATCCCTGTCCCGGTCCCTGATCCCGGTACCGAATCCCTGTCCCCGATCCTGGTCCCGGTCCCTGATCCCTGTCCCCGATCCTGGTCCCGGTCCCTGTCCCCGATCCCAGTCCCGGTCCCTGATCCCTGTCCCCGATCCTGGTCCCGGTCCCTGATCCCGGTCCCCGATCCCGGTCCCGGTCCCTGATCCCGGTCCCGGTCCCTGATCCCTGTCCCCGATCCTGGTCCCGGTCCCCGATCCCTGTCCCCGATCCCGGTCCCGGTCCCTGATCCCGGTCCCCGATCCTGGTCCCCGCCGCTGTCCGCGGTGCTGATCCACCCCCCCCGCCGCCTCTGTCCGCGGTGCTGATTCCCCGCCGCTGTCCGCGGTGCTGACCGCGCGGTGCTGATCCCATCCCGGTCCCCTTCCCGTCCCCACGCTGGTGGCTCCCGGTGCCGTCCCCGTCCCCGTCCCGCTGCCGCCTCCTTTCTCCAGCCCCGCTCTCGGCTCCCCGTTCCCCGCTCCCGACCCTCTCCCATCCCGCTCTCGCTGCTCGGCCCCGGCCCCGCCGCTCCCCACAGCTCCCTGTTCCCGTCCCGATGCCATTCCCCGGTCCCAGCCCGGTGCTAATACCCGGTCCCATCCTGATACCGATTCCCGGTCCCTTCCCGGTGCTGATGCCCCGTCCTGTGCCTATGCCTGGTCCCATCCCGGTGCCAACACCCTGTCCCATCCCGGTGTCAGAGCCTGGTCCCATCCCGGTAACGATACCTGGTCCCATCCCAGTGCCCAGTCCCATCCCGGTCCCAGTATCCTGTCCCATCCTGGTCCCATGCCGGTGCCCGGTCCCATCCCGGTAACGATACCTGGTCCCATCCCAGTGCCCCGTCCCATCCCGGTCCCAGTACCCGGTCCCATCCTGGTCCCATCCCAGTACCCGGTCCCATCCTGGTCCCATCCCGGTGCCCGGTCCCATCCCGGTGCCTAGTCCCATCCCGGTGCCCGCTCCCATCCCGGTAACGATTCCTCCCTCCCCATCCCATCGCCAACCCCCCTCCCATCCCTACACCCATCCCGACCCAACCGTTCCCTCCCAGCACCCGCTTTCCTCCCCGGTAAATCCCGACGCCGCGGCGGCCGGCGAACGCACCGGGACGGAGGCAGGCGCCTTTGCGGGTGTAGATGCAGGCGAGGGCCATGACGTGCAGGTAGGAGAGCCGCGGCCGGTCGCCCTCGGGCAGCGGCAGGAGGTCGCGCAGGGCGCGGATCTCGGCGTTGATCTGGTCCCTCCGCGCCTTGGAGGCGCCTTTGGTGGAGCGGAGCATCCTCGCGCCGCGGCCGCGCCGCCCGCCCGTCCCTTATATGGCCCGCGCGGGCCCTGACGTCACCACCGCGTCACCACCTCCTTTGCCCCGCCCCGCCCCTTCGCTGGTTGATGGGGAGGGAGGGGGGCGGCCGCGTCAGCGCTGACGCGGGCGCAGCGCAGGGCGCGAGAGGCGGGGGGGGGGGGGGAGGAGGGGGGGGGGAAGGGAAAGGGGGAGGGGGGCGGCGCGCGGCGGCTTCGCACCGAAATAGGAGATGGCGCGCGGTGGGGGGCGGGGCCGGGGGAGGGGCGGGGGGCGGGACCTGCCCCCCTCGGCGGGAGGTGGGGGGGGGGGGAGCGGCAGAGGGAGGGTTTGGGGGCCAACGGGGGGCTCAAGGGATGGGGGGGGGGGGGGGGCAACGGAGGGAGGGGTGGGGGGGGGTGGAGGAGGGGACGGAGGGACGGACGGGTCAACGGGGGGGTGAGGGGGCCAACGGTGGGTCAAGGGAGGGGTGGAAGGTCCACGGAGGGGGTGGGGGGGGGGCTATAGGGGGATGGAAGGGCTCTAGGGGTGGAGGGAAGGATGGAGAGGGTCAACGGGGGATGGAAACGGTCAACGGGGGATGGAGGGGTCAACAGGGGGATGGAGAGGGTCAATGAGGAGATGGAGAGGGTCAATGGGGGGATGGAGAGGGTCAACAGGGGGATGGAGAGGGTCAACAGGGGGATGGAGGTGGCCAACAAGGGATGGAGAGGGTCAATGAGGAGATGGAGAGGGTCAATGGGGGGATGGAGAGGGTCAACGGGGGGATGGAGATGGTCAGTAGGGGATGGAGGGGTCAACGGGGGGATGAAGGAGTCAATGGGGGATGGAGCCAGTCAACGGGAGGCTGGAGAGGGTCAGTGGGGGGATGGAGAGGGTCAATGAGGAGATGGAGAGGGTCAACAGGGGGATGGAGGTGGCCAACAAGGGATGGAGAGGGTCAATGGGGGATGGAGAGAGTCAATTAGGGGCTGGAGATGGTCAGTGGGGGGATGGAGAGGGTCAACGGGGGGCTGGAGATGGTCAGTGGGGGATGGAGGGGGTCAACGGGGGGATGAAGGAGTCAACGGGGGATGGAGCCAGTCAACGGGAGGCTGGAGAGGGTCAGTGGGGGATGGAGAGGGTCAGTGGGGGATGGAGAGGGTCAACAAGGGGATGGAGATGGTCAAGGGCTAGAGGCACTGATGAAGGGGTCAACAGAGGGATGGAGGGATGGAGGGATGGATGGATCAACGGGGGTGGAGGGGCCAACGGGGGCAAGGAGGGGCTCAAGAGACGGAAGGAGGGATGGAAGGGGTCAGTGGGGGGATGGGAGGGCTCAAGGGGAGGAGGGAAGGATGGAGGGGTCAAGAGGGGGATGGAGGGCATCAACGGTTGGCTGGAGGGGGTTCAACGGTTGGCTGGAGGGGTTCAAGGGGTGGATGGAGGGGATCAAGGGAGGGATGGAGGGTCAATGGTGGGGGGGGGGGGGACGCGGAGGAGCCAACGGGGGGGGTTGAGGGGTCAACAAGGGGCTGGAGGCACCAACGAGGGGGTTGAGGGGTCAACAAGGGGCTGAAGGCACCAACGGGGGGGTTGAGGGGTCAACGGGGGGGCTGGAGGCACCAATGGGGGGGCTGGAGGGATGGACAGAGGGACGGGGGGGGGGCCATGGGGGGGGGGACGGGGGGGGGGGGGCGCAGAAGAGCTCAAGGGCCGGACAGACGGACGGACGGGTCAACGTTGGGTTGGAAGAGCCAACGGTGGGTCAAGGTTGGGGGGAGGAGGCCAAGAGGGGGCAGGAGGAGGGACGGAGGAGCCAGTTGGGGGGTGGGGAGGGGGGGGGGGTGTCAATGGGGGGGGGGGGGGAGTCAACAGAGGGACAGACAGACGGGGGGGGGGGGGACACACGATGGGCACCGTGTCATTGGGGCTGCCCCTACTCGAGGAGGGGGGGGACCCAAACGTTCGGGGGGGGGGCACGGGTGTTTAAGACCCCCTCCCCCTCCGGGAACCCCCTTCTCCTCCTTCTCCCCCCCCCCCCCTTCTTTTCGGAGCTGGCCCCGCCCCCCTCCGCGGTTCCCCTCCCCCCGCCCGGCTCCGCCGCTGCCAAATTTGGGCGCTGAAGTCGCTGCGCTAAAAATAGGCCCCGGCAGCTAAAAATAGCGGCGGGGGGGGGGGGAGGGGGGGGGGGGGCGGGCCCGGACGCCTGGGTCCTCTCTGGGCGGGGGTGGTGGCGGTTTTGGGGGGGGGGGGAGCTCGGATGCCTGGATCCCCTCTGGAAGAGGGGGGGGGGGAGGTCCGAATGTCTGGGGGGGGCTCGAAATATCTGGGGGGGGGCTCGGATGCCTGGGTCCCCTCTGGAAAGGGGGGGGGTCCGAAAATCTGGGGGGGCTCGGACGCCTGGGGGGGGGGTCGGAGGCCTGGATCCCCTCTGGAAGGGGGGGGTGTCCGAAAATCTGGGGGGGCTCGGACGCCTGGGGGGGGGGTCGGAGGCCTGGATCCCCTCTGGAAGGGGGGGGTGTCCGAAAATCTGGGGGGGCTCGGACGCCTGGGGGGGGGGGTCGGAGGCCTGGATCCCCTCTGGAAGGGGGGGTTCCGAATGTCTGGGGGGGGGGTCAGACTCCTGGGTCCTCTCTTGGGGGGGGGGGGGGGGCTCGGACGCCTCGGGGGGGGGGTTCGGAAGCCTGGGTCCCCTCTGGAAGGGGCTCGGGGGGGGGGTCCGAATTCCTGGGGAGGGGGGGGCTCGGACGTCTGGGTTCTCCGGGGGGGGGGGGGGGGGGGGGGGCGCCCAGCCTCCTGGATCCTCTCTGGGGGGAGGCGGGGGGGGGGGGGGGAATACCCGAACGCCTGGATACTTGGGTTGGGGCGGGAAGGGGGGGGGGAACCGGGGGGGGGGGGGACAACACACCCAAACGCCTGGATCCTCGTTGGGGGGGGGGGGGGACGGGATGGAGGGGGGGGGGACACACACACCCCCCCCCCCGAACGCCCGGGTTTGCGGGGGAAGACTCGGACGCCCGGGTTCCCCGCGTGGGGGGGGGGGGGGGAAGGGGGGGGGTGCGGGGGACACGTACCCGAATGCCGGGGTTTCCCCGTGGGGGGGGGGGGGGGGGGGGGGGGCGGGCGGGGGGGGGGAAGAGAGGGGGGAGGAGTCTTGGCCGTGGATTCCCCCCCCCCCCCCCCGAACGCCTGGGTTCCCCCCGCCGCGGCCGCTGGGGGCGGGTTTCCATGGAAACGGCGGAGCCGCAACGTTGGGGGGGGGGGGGGACACCCGAGGGGGGGGGGGAGGGGGGGGGCGCTGGGAGAGGACCCAGGCGTCCGGCGGCGGTGGGGGGGGGGGGGGACGGACGGAGGAGGAGGAGGGAAATGGGGATGAAGGAGGGATGAAGATGAGGAGGGATGAGGATGGGGATGAAGGAAGAGGATTGGGGGGGGGGGGCGGGGTGTGAGGATGAGGAGGGTTAAAGGAGGATGAAGATGGGGATGGAGGATGGGGGGGTGAGGGTGAGGAGGGGGGGGAGGAGGATGAAGATGGGGATGAAGGAGGAGGAAGAGGAGGATGGGGCAGAAGGGGGGGTGAGGATGAGGAGGGATGAGGATGGGGATGAAGGAAGAGGATGGGGGGTGAGGATGAGGAGGGTCAAAGGAGGATGAAGATGGGGATGGAGGATGGGGGGGTGAGGGTGAGGAGGGAGGGAGGAGGATGAAGATGGGGATGAAGGAGGAGGAAGAGGAGGATGGGGCAGAAGTGGGGGGGTGAGGATGAGGAGGGGTGAGGATGGGGATGAAGGAAGAGGATGGGGGGTGAGGATGAGGAGGGTCAAAGGAGGATGAAGGAGGTGGAGGAAGATGGGGGGTGAGGATGAGGAGGGAGGAAGGATGAAGATG
>NW_027414873.1:0-129713 GCF_964106895.1 Numenius arquata
GCTCGTAGGGTTCCCGTCAAAATCTGAAGGCTTCCCCTAGGGGCCCCGTGGAGACCCGTAGATTTCCGTAGGGGCCTGTAGGGTTGTGTAAGTGCCCCCAATCGCAGGGGTTTGGTAGGAGCTTGTAGGGTGCATATGTTTCCAGAGGGTTGTGTAGGGTCCGTAGGGGCCTGTGGTGTTCCCTAGGGGCCTGTAGAGTCTCGTACAGTTCCGTAGGGTCTGTAGGTTTCCATAAGCGCCCGCAGAGGCTCTGAAGGGGCCCCGTACTGTTCCGTAAGGATCCATAGGGGCTCCGTAGAGCTTCGTAGGTTTCCCTAGAGGCCTTGTCGAGTACTGCAGGAGCCGTAGTGTTTCTCGTAGGGCCCTGTAGGGCTTCCTTCTAGGGGCCCTGGAGACCCGTAGTTCCGTAGGTTCCTCTAGGGTTGTGTAAGTGCCCATAGGAGTCTGTGGGATTCTGTAAAGTTCCGGAGGGTTCTGCAGGGTTCCGTAGGGGCCCGTAGAATTCCGTAGTGGCTGGTAAAGTTCCGTAGGGCCCTGTGGGGTTCTGTATGGACCTGTAGGTTTCGTAGGGGGCCTGCAGGGTTCTGTAAGTGCCCGCAGGTGTCTGTAGGGTTCCGTAGGCACCTGCAGTGTTCTGTAGGAGCCCATAGGGTTTTAGTGAGGTTCCGTTGTGTTGCTAAGGGTCTTGTAGAGTGCTGTCGGGTCCTGGAGTATTCTGTAGGGTTCCAGAGGGGCTCGTAGGGTTCTGTCGAAATCTGAAGGGTTCCCTAGGGGCCCGTGGAGACCCGTAGATTTCTGTAGGGGCCTGTAGGGTTGTGTAAGTGCCCGCAGGGGTTGGTAGGAGCTTGTAGGGTGCCATATATTTCCGGAGGGTTGTGTAGGGTTCCGTAGGGGCCTGTGGTGTTCCCTAGGGGCCTGTAGAGTCTCGTACAGTTCCGTAGGGTCCTGTAGGTTTCCATAAGCGCCCGCAGAGGTTTGAAGGGACCCGTACTGTTCCGTAAGGATCCACAGGGCTCCCTAGAGCTTCGTAGGTTCCCTAGAGGCCTGTAGAGTACCGCAGGAGCCAGTAGTGTTCTGTAGGGCTCCGTAGGTTCCTTCCATAGGGGCTGGCAGTGTTCCGTAGGGTCCTCTAGGGTTGAGTAAGTGCCCGCAGGAGTCTGTAGGAGTCTGTGGGATTCTGTAAGGTTCTGCAGGGTTCTGCCGGGTTCCGTAGGGGCCCGTAGAGTTCCGTAGTGGCTGGTAAAGTTCCCTAGAGCCCTGTACCATTCCGTAAGTGCCTGCAAGGGTCTTTAGGCTTCCGTAGGGGCTGGTAGGGTTCCATAAAGTTCCGTGGGTTCCTGCAGAGTTCTGCAAGTGCCCACAAGGGCCTGTAGGGGCCCACAGTGTTTCTGTCAGGTTCCGTAGAGTTCCATAGGTGCCATAGGTTTCCGTAGCGGCTGGTAGTATTCCGTAGGGGTCTGTAGGGTTCCGTAGGCACCTGCAGTGTTCTGTAGGAGCCCATAGGGTTTTAGTGAGGTTCCGTTGTGTTGCTAAGGGTCTTGTAGAGTGCTGTCGGGTCCTGGAGTATTCTGTAGGGTTCCAGAGGGGCTCGTAGGGTTCCGTCAAAATCTGAAGGGTTCCCTAGGGGCCCGTGGCGTCCCGTAGATTTCCGTAGGGGGCCTGTAGGGTTGTGTAAGTGCCCGCAGGGGTTGTAGGAGCTTGTAGGGTGCCATATGTTTCCGGAGGGTTGTGTAGGGTTCCATAGGGGCCTGTGGTGTTCCCTAGGGGCCTGTAGAGTCTCGTACAGTTCCGTAGGGTCCTGTAGGTTTCCATAAGCGCCCGCAGAGGTCTGAAGGGGCCCGTACTGTTCCATAAGGATCCATAGGGCTCCGTAGAGCTTCGTAGGTTCCCTAGAGGCTTGTAGAGTACCGCAGGAGCCAGTAGTGTTTAGTAGGGGCCCGTAGGGGTTCCTTTCATAGGGGCTGGCAGTGTTCCGTAGGTTCCTCTAGGGTTGTGTAAGTGCCCGTAGGAGTCTGTGGGATTCTGTAAAGTTCCGGAGGGTTCTGCAGGGTTCCGTAGGGGCCCGTAGAATTCCGTAGTGGCTTGTAAAGTTCCGTAGGGCCCTGTGGGGTTCTGTATGGACCTGTAGGGTTCCGTAGGGGCCTGCAGGGTTCTGTAAGTGCCCGCAGGTGTCTGTAGGGTTCCGTAGGCACCTGCAGTGTTCTGTAGGAGCCCATAGGGTTTTAGTGAGGTTCCGTTGTGTTGCTAAGGGTCTTGTAGAGTGCTGTCGGGTCCTGGAGTATTCTGTAGGGTTCCAGAGGGGCTCGTAGGGTTCTGTCGAAATCTGAAGGGTTCCCTAGGGGCCCGTGGAGACCCGTAGATTTCTGTAGGGGCCTGTAGGGTTGTGTAAGTGCCCGCAGGGGTTGGTAGGAGCTTGTAGGGTGCCATATATTTCCAGAGGGTTGTGTAGGGTTCCGTAGGGGCCTGTGGTGTTCCCTAGGGGCCTGTAGAGTCTCGTACAGTTCCGTAGGGTCCTGTAGGTTTCCATAAGCGCCCGCAGAGGTTTGAAGGGACCCGTACTGTTCCGTAAGGATCCACAGGGCTCCTAGAGGTTCGTAGGTTCCCTAGAGGCCTGTAGAGTACCGCAGGAGCCAGTAGTGTTCTGTAGGGGTCCGTAAGGTTCCTTCCATAGGGGCTGGCAGTGTTCCGTAGGGTCCTCTAGGGTTGAGTAAGTGCCCGCAGGAGTCTGTAGGAGTCTGTGGGATTCTGTAAGGTTCCGGAGGGTTCTGCCGGGTTCCGTAGGGGCCCGTAGAGTTCCGTAGTGGCTGGTAAAGTTCCCTAGAGCCCTGTACCGTTCCGTAACTGCCTGCAAGGGTCTTTAGGCTTCCGTAGGGGCTGGTAGGGTTCCATAACGTTCCGTGGGTTTCCTGCAGAGTTCTGCAAGTGCCCCGCAGGGGCCTGTAGGGGCCCACAGTGTTTCTGTCAGGTTCCGTAGAGTTGCGTAGGTGCCATAGGTTTCCGTAGCGACTGGTAGTATTCCATAGGGGTCTGTAGGGTTCCGTAGGCACCTGCAGTGTTCTGTAGGAGCCCATAGGGTTTTAGTGAGGTTCCGTTGTGTTGCTAAGGGTCTTGTAGAGTGCTGTCGGGTCCTGGAGTATTCTGTAGGGTTCCAGAGGGGCTCGTAGGGTTCCGTCGAAATCTGAAGGCTTCCCTAGGGGCCCGTGGAGACCCGTAGATTTCCGTAGGGGCCTGTAGGGTTGTGTAAGTGCCCGCAGGGGTTGGTAGGAGCTTGTAGGGTGCCATATGTTTTCGGAGGGGTTGTGTAGGGTTCCGTAGGGGCCTGTGGTGTTTCCCTAGGGGCCTGTAGAGTCTCGTACAGTTCCGTAGGGTCCTGTAGGTTTCCATAAGCGCCCGCAGAGGTCTGAAGGGGCCCGTACTGTTCCGTAAGGATCCATAGGGCTCCGTAGAGCTTCGTAGGTTCCCTAGAGGCTTGTAGAGTACCGCAGGAGCCAGTAGTGTTTAGTAGGGGCCCGTAGGGTTCCTTTCATAGGGGCTGGCAGTGTTCCGTAGGTTCCTCTAGGGTTGTGTAAGTGCCCATAGGAGTCTGTGGGATTCTGTAAAGTTCCGGAGGGTTCTGCAGGGTTCCGTAGGGGCCCGTAGAATTCCGTAGTGGCTGGTAAAGTTCCGTAGGGCCCTGTGGGGTTCTGTATGGACCCTGTAGGGTTTCGTAGGGGCCTGCAGGGTTCTGTAAGTGCCCGCAGGTGTCTGTAGGGTTCCGTAGGCACCTGCAGTGTTCTGTAGGAGCCCATAGGGTTTTAGTGAGGTTCCGTTGTGTTGCTAAGGGTCTTGTAGAGTGCTGTCGGGTCCTGGAGTATTCTGTAGGGTTCCAGAGGGGCTCGTAGGGTTCTGTCGAAATCTGAAGGGTTCCCTAGGGGCCCGTGGAGACCCGTAGATTTCTGTAGGGGCCTGTAGGGTTGTGTAAGTGCCCGCAGGGGTTGGTAGGAGCTTGTAGGGTGCCATATATTTCCGGAGGGTTGTGTAGGGTTCCGTAGGGGCCTGTGGTGTTCCCTAGGGGCCTGTAGAGTCTCGTACAGTTCCGTAGGGTCCTGTAGGTTTCCATAAGCGCCCGCAGAGGTTTGAAGGGACCCGTACTGTTCTGTAAGGATCCACAGGGCTCCCTAGAGCTTCGTAGGTTCCCTAGAGGCCTGTAGAGTACCGCAGGAGCCAGTAGTGTTCTGTAGGGGTCCGTAAGGTTCCTTCCATAGGGGCTGGCAGTGTTCCGTAGGGTCCTCTAGGGTTGAGTAAGTGCCCGCAGGAGTCTGTAGGAGTCTGTGGGATTCTGTAAGGTTCTGGAGGGTTCTGCCGGGTTCCGTAGGGGCCCGTAGAGTTCCGTAGTGGCTGGTAAAGTTCCCTAGAGCCCTGTACCATTCCGTAAGTGCCTGCAAGGGTCTTTAGGCTTCCGTAGGGGCTGGTAGGGTTCCATAAAGTTCCGTGGGTTCCTGCAGAGTTCTGCAAGTGCCCACAAGGGCCTGTAGGGGCCCACAGTGTTTCTGTCAGGTTCCGTAGAGTTCCATAGGTGCCATAGGTTTCCGTAGCGGCTGGTAGTATTCCGTAGGGGTCTGTAGGGTTCCGTAGGCACCTGCAGTGTTCTGTAGGAGCCCATAGGGTTTTAGTGAGGTTCCGTTGTGTTGCTAAGGGTCTTGTAGAGTGCTGTCGGGTCCTGGAGTATTCTGTAGGGTTCCAGAGGGGCTCGTAGGGTTCCGTCAAAATCTGAAGGGTTCCCTAGGGGCCCGTGGCGTCCCGTAGATTTCCGTAGGGGCCTGTAGGGTTGTGTAAGTGCCCGCAGGGGTTGGTAGGAGCTTGTAGGGTGCCATATGTTTCCGGAGGGTTGTGTAGGGTTCCATAGGGGCCTGTGGTGTTCCCTAGGGGCCTGTAGAGTCTCGTACAGTTCCGTAGGGTCCTGTAGGTTTCCATAAGCGCCCGCAGAGGTCTGAAGGGGCCCGTACTGTTCCATAAGGATCCATAGGGCTCCGTAGAGCTTCGTAGGTTCCCTAGAGGCTTGTAGAGTACCGCAGGAGCCAGTAGTGTTTAGTAGGGGCCCGTAGGGTTCCTTTCATAGGGGCTGGCAGTGTTCCGTAGGTTCCTCTAGGGTTGTGTAAGTGCCCGTAGGAGTCTGTGGGATTCTGTAAAGTTCCGGAGGGTTCTGCAGGGTTCCGTAGGGGCCCGTAGAATTCCGTAGTGGCTGGTAAAGTTCCGTAGGGCCCTGTGGGGTTCTGTATGGACCTGTAGGGTTCCGTAGGGGCCTGCAGGGTTCTGTAAGTGCCCGCAGGTGTCTGTAGGGTTCCGTAGGCACCTGCAGTGTTCTGTAGGAGCCCATAGGGTTTTAGTGAGGTTCCGTTGTGTTGCTAAGGGTCTTGTAGAGTGCTGTCGGGTCCTGGAGTATTCTGTAGGGTTCCAGAGGGGCTCGTAGGGTTCTGTCGAAATCTGAAGGGTTCCCTAGGGGCCCGTGGAGACCCGTAGATTTCTGTAGGGGCCTGTAGGGTTGTGTAAGTGCCCGCAGGGGTTGGTAGGAGCTTGTAGGGTGCCATATATTTCCGGAGGGTTGTGTAGGGTTCCGTAGGGGCCTGTGGTGTTCCCTAGGGGCCTGTAGAGTCTCGTACAGTTCCGTAGGGTCCTGTAGGTTTCCATAAGCGCCCGCAGAGGTTTGAAGGGACCCGTACTGTTCCGTAAGGATCCACAGGGCTCCCTAGAGGTTCGTAGGTTCCCTAGAGGCCTGTAGAGTACCGCAGGAGCCAGTAGTGTTCTGTAGGGGTCCGTAAGGTTCCTTCCATAGGGGCTGGCAGTGTTCCGTAGGGTCCTCTAGGGTTGAGTAAGTGCCCGCAGGAGTCTGTAGGAGTCTGTGGGATTCTGTAAGGTTCCGGAGGGTTCTGCCGGGTTCCGTAGGGGCCCGTAGAGTTCCGTAGTGGCTGGTAAAGTTCCCTAGAGCCCTGTACCGTTCCGTAACTGCCTGCAAGGGTCTTTAGGCTTCCGTAGGGGCTGGTAGGGTTCCATAACGTTCCGTGGGTTCCTGCAGAGTTCTGCAAGTGCCCGCAGGGGCCTGTAGGGGCCCACAGTGTTTCTGTCAGGTTCCGTAGAGTTGCGTAGGTGCCATAGGTTTCCGTAGCGACTGGTAGTATTCCATAGGGGTCTGTAGGGTTCCGTAGGCACCTGCAGTGTTCTGTAGGAGCCCATAGGGTTTTAGTGAGGTTCCGTTGTGTTGCTAAGGGTCTTGTAGAGTGCTGTCGGGTCCTGGAGTATTCTGTAGTGTTCCAGAGGGGCTCGTAGGGTTCCGTCGAAATCTGTAGGCTTCCCTAGGGGCCCGTGGAGACCCGTAGATTTCTGTAGGGGCCTGTAGGGTTGTGTAAGTGCCCGCAGGGGTTGGTAGGAGCTTGTAGGGTGCCATATATTTCCGGAGGGTTGTGTAGGGTTCCGTAGGGGCCTGTGGTGTTCCCTAGGGGCCTGTAGAGTCTCGTACAGTTCCGTAGGGTCCTGTAGGTTTCCATAAGCGCCCGCAGAGGTTTGAAGGGACCCGTACTGTTCCGTAAGGATCCACAGGGCTCCCTAGAGCTTCGTAGGTTCCCTAGAGGCCTGTAGACTACCGCAGGAGCCAGTAGTGTTCTGTAGGGGTCCGTAACGTTCCTTCCATAGGGGCTGGCAGTGTTCCGTAGGGTCCTCTAGGGTTGAGTAAGTGCCCGCAGGAGTCTGTAGGAGTCTGTGGGATTCTGTAAGGTTCCGGAGGGTTCTGCCGGGTTCCGTAGGGGCCCGTAGAGTTCCGTAGTGGCTGGTAAAGTTCCCTAGAGCCCTGTACCGTTCCGTAACTGCCTGCAAGGGTCTTTAGGCTTCCGTAGGGGCTGGTAGGGTTCCATAACGTTCCGTGGGTTCCTGCAGAGTTCTGCAAGTGCCCGCAGGGGCCTGTAGGGGCCCACAGTGTTTCTGTCAGGTTCCGTAGAGTTGCGTAGGTGCCATAGGTTTCCGTAGCGGCTGGTAGTATTCCGTAGGGGTCTGTAGGGTTCCGTAGGCACCTGCAGTGTTCTGTAGGAGCCCATAGGGTTTTAGTGAGGTTCCGTTGTGTTGCTAAGGGTCTTGTAGAGTGCTGTCGGGTCCTGGAGTATTCTGTAGGGTTCCAGAGGGGCTCGTAGGGTTCCGTTGAAATCTGTAGGCTTCCCTAGGGGCCCGTGGAGACCCGTAGATTTCCGTAGGGGCCTGTAGGGTTGTGTAAGTGCCCGCAGGGGTTGGTAGGAGCTTGTAGGGTGCCATATGTTTCCGGAGGGTTGTGTAGGGTTCCGTAGGGGCCTGTGGTGTTCCCTAGGGGCCTGTAGAGTCTCGTACAGTTCCGTAGGGTCCTGTAGGTTTCCATAAGCGCCCGCAGAGGTCTGAAGGGGCCCGTACTGTTCCGTAAGGATCCATAGGGCTCCGTAGAGCTTCGTAGGTTCCCTAGAGGCTTGTAGAGTACCGCAGGAGCCAGTAGTGTTTAGTAGGGGCCCGTAGGGTTCCTTTCATAGGGGCTGGCAGTGTTCCGTAGGTTCCTCTAGGGTTGTGTAAGTGCCCGTAGGAGTCTGTGGGATTCTGTAAAGTTCCGGAGGGTTCTGCAGGGTTCCGTAGGGGCCCGTAGAATTCCGTAGTGGCTGGTAAAGTTCCGTAGGGCCCTGTGGGGTTCTGTATGGACCTGTAGGGTTCCGTAGGGGCCTGCAGGGTTCTGTAAGTGCCCGCAGGTGTCTGTAGGGTTCCGTAGGCACCTGCAGTGTTCTGTAGGAGCCCATAGGGTTTTAGTGAGGTTCCGTTGTGTTGCTAAGGGTCTTGTAGAGTGCTGTCGGGTCCTGGAGTATTCTGTAGGGTTCCAGAGGGGCTCGTAGGGTTCCGTCAAAATCTGTAGGCTTCCCTAGGGGCCCGTGGAGACCCGTAGATTTCTGTAGGGGCCTGTAGGGTTGTGTAAGTGCCCGCAGGGGTTGGTAGGAGCTTGTAGGGTGCCATATATTTCCGGAGGGTTGTGTAGGGTTCCGTAGGGGCCTGTGGTGTTCCCTAGGGGCCTGTAGAGTCTCGTACAGTTCCGTAGGGTCCTGTAGGTTTCCATAAGCGCCCGCAGAGGTTTGAAGGGACCCGTACTGTTCCGTAAGGATCCATAGGGCTCCGTAGAGCTTCGTAGGTTCCCTAGAGGCCTGTAGAGTACCGCAGGAGCCAGTAGTGTTCTGTAGGGGTCCGTAAGGTTCCTTCCATAGGGGCTGGCAGTGTTCCGTAGGGTCCTCTAGGGTTGAGTAAGTGCCCGCAGGAGTCTGTAGGAGTCTGTGGGATTCTGTAAGGTTCCGGAGGGTTCTGCCGGGTTCCGTAGGGGCCCGTAGAGTTCCGTAGTGGCTGGTAAAGTTCCCTAGAGCCCTGTACCGTTCCGTAACTGCCTGCAAGGGTCTTTAGGCTTCCGTAGGGGCTGGTAGGGTTCCATAAAGTTCCGTGGGTTCCTGCAGAGTTCTGCAAGTGCCCACAAGGGCCTGTAGGGGCCCACAGTGTTTCTGTCAGGTTCCGTAGAGTTGCGTAGGTGCCATAGGTTTCCGTAGCGGCTGGTAGTATTCCGTAGGGGTCTGTAGGGTTCCGTAGGCACCTGCAGTGTTCTGTAGGAGCCCATAGGGTTTTAGTGAGGTTCCGTTGTGTTGCTAAGGGTCTTGTAGAGTGCTGTCGGGTCCTGGAGTATTCTGTAGGGTTCCAGAGGGGCTCGTAGGGTTCCGTCAAAATCTGTAGGCTTCCCTAGGGGCCCGTGGAGACCCGTAGATTTCCGTAGGGGCCTGTAGGGTTGTGTAAGTGCCCGCAGGGGTTGGTAGGAGCTTGTAGGGTGCCATATGTTTCCGGAGGGTTGTGTAGGGTTCCGTAGGGGCCTGTGGTGTTCCCTAGGGGCCTGTAGAGTCTCGTACAGTTCCGTAGGGTCCTGTAGGTTTCCATAAGCGCCCGCAGAGGTCTGAAGGGGCCCGTACTGTTCCGTAAGGATCCATAGGGCTCCGTAGAGCTTCGTAGGTTCCCTAGAGGCTTGTAGAGTACCGCAGGAGCCAGTAGTGTTTAGTAGGGGCCCGTAGGGTTCCTTTCATAGGGGCTGGCAGTGTTCCGTAGGTTCCTCTAGGGTTGTGTAAGTGCCCGTAGGAGTCTGTGGGATTCTGTAAAGTTCCGGAGGGTTCTGCAGGGTTCCGTAGGGGCCCGTAGAATTCCGTAGTGGCTGGTAAAGTTCCGTAGGGCCCTGTGGGGTTCTGTATGGACCTGTAGGGTTCCGTAGGGGCCTGCAGGGTTCTGTAAGTGCCCGCAGGTGTCTGTAGGGTTCCGTAGGCACCTGCAGTGTTCTGTAGGAGCCCATAGGGTTTTAGTGAGGTTCCGTTGTGTTGCTAAGGGTCTTGTAGAGTGCTGTCGGGTCCTGGAGTATTCTGTAGGGTTCCAGAGGGGCTCGTAGGGTTCCGTCAAAATCTGTAGGCTTCCCTAGGGGCCCGTGGAGACCCGTAGATTTCTGTAGGGGCCTGTAGGGTTGTGTAAGTGCCCGCAGGGGTTGGTAGGAGCTTGTAGGGTGCCATATATTTCCGGAGGGTTGTGTAGGGTTCCGTAGGGGCCTGTGGTGTTCCCTAGGGGCCTGTAGAGTCTCGTACAGTTCCGTAGGGTCCTGTAGGTTTCCATAAGCGCCCGCAGAGGTTTGAAGGGACCCGTACTGTTCCGTAAGGATCCATAGGGCTCCGTAGAGCTTCGTAGGTTCCCTAGAGGCCTGTAGAGTACCGCAGGAGCCAGTAGTGTTCTGTAGGGGTCCGTAAGGTTCCTTCCATAGGGGCTGGCAGTGTTCCGTAGGGTCCTCTAGGGTTGAGTAAGTGCCCGCAGGAGTCTGTAGGAGTCTGTGGGATTCTGTAAGGTTCTGCAGGGTTCTGCCAGGTTCCGTAGGGGCCCGTAGAGTTCCGTAGTGGCTGGTAAAGTTCCCTAGAGCCCTGTACCGTTCCGTAACTGCCTGCAAGGGTCTTTAGGCTTCCGTAGGGGCTGGTAGGGTTCCATAAAGTTCCGTGGGTTCCTGCAGAGTTCTGCAAGTGCCCACAAGGGCCTGTAGGGGCCCACAGTGTTTCTGTCAGGTTCCGTAGAGTTGCGTAGGTGCCATAGGTTTCCGTAGCGGCTGGTAGTATTCCGTAGGGGTCTGTAGGGTTCCGTAGGCACCTGCAGTGTTCTGTAGGAGCCCATAGGGTTTTAGTGAGGTTCCGTTGTGTTGCTAAGGGTCTTGTAGAGTGCTGTCGGGTCCTGGAGTATTCTGTAGGGTTCCAGAGGGGCTCGTAGGGTTCTGTCGAAATCTGAAGGGTTCCCTAGGGGCCCGTGGAGACCCGTAGATTTCTGTAGGGGCCTGTAGGGTTGTGTAAGTGCCCGCAGGGGTTGGTAGGAGCTTGTAGGGTGCCATATATTTCCGGAGGGTTGTGTAGGGTTCCGTAGGGGCCTGTGGTGTTCCCTAGGGGCCTGTAGAGTCTCGTACAGTTCCGTAGGGTCCTGTAGGTTTCCATAAGCGCCCGCAGAGGTTTGAAGGGACCCGTACTGTTCCGTAAGGATCCACAGGGCTCCCTAGAGGTTCGTAGGTTCCCTAGAGGCCTGTAGAGTACCGCAGGAGCCAGTAGTGTTCTGTAGGGCTCCGTAACGTTCCTTCCATAGGGGCTGGCAGTGTTCCGTAGGGTCCTCTAGGGTTGAGTAAGTGCCCGCAGGAGTCTGTAGGAGTCTGTGGGATTCTGTAAGGTTCCGGAGGGTTCTGCCGGGTTCCGTAGGGGCCCGTAGAGTTCCGTAGTGGCTGGTAAAGTTCCCTAGAGCCCTGTACCGTTCCGTAACTGCCTGCAAGGGTCTTTAGGCTTCCGTAGGGGCTGGTAGGGTTCCATAACGTTCCGTGGGTTCCTGCAGACTTCTGCAAGTGCCCGCAGGGGCCTGTAGGGGCCCACAGTGTTTCTGTCAGGTTCCGTAGAGTTGCGTAGGTGCCATAGGTTTCCGTAGCGGCTGGTAGTATTCCGTAGGGGTCTGTAGGGTTCCGTAGGCACCTGCAGTGTTCTGTAGGAGCCCATAGGGTTTTAGTGAGGTTCCGTTGTGTTGCTAAGGGTCTTGTAGAGTGCTGTCGGGTCCTGGAGTATTCTGTAGGGTTCCAGAGGGGCTCGTAGGGTTCCGTCAAAATCTGTAGGCTTCCCTAGGGGCCCGTGGAGACCCGTAGATTTCCGTAGGGGCCTGTAGGGTTGTGTAAGTGCCCGCAGGGGTTGGTAGGAGCTTGTAGGGTGCCATATGTTTCCGGAGGGTTGTGTAGGGTTCCGTAGGGGCCTGTGGTGTTCCCTAGGGGCCTGTAGAGTCTCGTACAGTTCCGTAGGGTCCTGTAGGTTTCCATAAGCGCCCGCAGAGGTCTGAAGGGGCCCGTACTGTTCCGTAAGGATCCATAGGGCTCCGTAGAGCTTCGTAGGTTCCCTAGAGGCTTGTAGAGTACCGCAGGAGCCAGTAGTGTTTAGTAGGGGCCCGTAGGGTTCCTTTCATAGGGGCTGGCAGTGTTCCGTAGGTTCCTCTAGGGTTGTGTAAGTGCCCGTAGGAGTCTGTGGGATTCTGTAAAGTTCCGGAGGGTTCTGCAGGGTTCCGTAGGGGCCCGTAGAATTCCGTAGTGGCTGGTAAAGTTCCGTAGGGCCCTGTGGGGTTCTGTATGGACCTGTAGGGTTCCGTAGGGGCCTGCAGGGTTCTGTAAGTGCCCGCAGGTGTCTGTAGGGTTCCGTAGGCACCTGCAGTGTTCTGTAGGAGCCCATAGGGTTTTAGTGAGGTTCCGTTGTGTTGCTAAGGGTCTTGTAGAGTGCTGTCGGGTCCTGGAGTATTCTGTAGGGTTCCAGAGGGGCTCGTAGGGTTCCGTCAAAATCTGTAGGCTTCCCTAGGGGCCCGTGGAGACCCGTAGATTTCTGTAGGGGCCTGTAGGGTTGTGTAAGTGCCCGCAGGGGTTGGTAGGAGCTTGTAGGGTGCCATATATTTCCGGAGGGTTGTGTAGGGTTCCGTAGGGGCCTGTGGTGTTCCCTAGGGGCCTGTAGAGTCTCGTACAGTTCCGTAGGGTCCTGTAGGTTTCCATAAGCGCCCGCAGAGGTTTGAAGGGACCCGTACTGTTCCGTAAGGATCCATAGGGCTCCGTAGAGCTTCGTAGGTTCCCTAGAGGCCTGTAGAGTACCGCAGGAGCCAGTAGTGTTCTGTAGGGGTCCGTAAGGTTCCTTCCATAGGGGCTGGCAGTGTTCCGTAGGGTCCTCTAGGGTTGAGTAAGTGCCCGCAGGAGTCTGTAGGAGTCTGTGGGATTCTGTAAGGTTCCGGAGGGTTCTGCCGGGTTCCGTAGGGGCCCGTAGAGTTCCGTAGTGGCTGGTAAAGTTCCCTAGAGCCCTGTACCGTTCCGTAACTGCCTGCAAGGGTCTTTAGGCTTCCGTAGGGGCTGGTAGGGTTCCATAAAGTTCCGTGGGTTCCTGCAGAGTTCTGCAAGTGCCCACAAGGGCCTGTAGGGGCCCACAGTGTTTCTGTCAGGTTCCGTAGAGTTGCGTAGGTGCCATAGGTTTCCGTAGCGGCTGGTAGTATTCCGTAGGGGTCTGTAGGGTTCCGTAGGCACCTGCAGTGTTCTGTAGGAGCCCATAGGGTTTTAGTGAGGTTCCGTTGTGTTGCTAAGGGTCTTGTAGAGTGCTGTCGGGTCCTGGAGTATTCTGTAGGGTTCCAGAGGGGCTCGTAGGGTTCCGTCAAAATCTGTAGGCTTCCCTAGGGGCCCGTGGAGACCCGTAGATTTCCGTAGGGGCCTGTAGGGTTGTGTAAGTGCCCGCAGGGGTTGGTAGGAGCTTGTAGGGTGCCATATGTTTCCGGAGGGTTGTGTAGGGTTCCGTAGGGGCCTGTGGTGTTCCCTAGGGGCCTGTAGAGTCTCGTACAGTTCCGTAGGGTCCTGTAGGTTTCCATAAGCGCCCGCAGAGGTCTGAAGGGGCCCGTACTGTTCCGTAAGGATCCATAGGGCTCCGTAGAGCTTCGTAGGTTCCCTAGAGGCTTGTAGAGTACCGCAGGAGCCAGTAGTGTTTAGTAGGGGCCCGTAGGGTTCCTTTCATAGGGGCTGGCAGTGTTCCGTAGGTTCCTCTAGGGTTGTGTAAGTGCCCGTAGGAGTCTGTGGGATTCTGTAAAGTTCCGGAGGGTTCTGCAGGGTTCCGTAGGGGCCCGTAGAATTCCGTAGTGGCTGGTAAAGTTCCGTAGGGCCCTGTGGGGTTCTGATGGTCCTGTATGGGACCTGTAGGGTTCCGTAGGGCCTGCAGGGTTCTGTAAGTGCCCGCAGGTGTCTGTAGGGTTCCGTAGGCACCTGCAGTGTTCTGTAGGAGCCCATAGGGTTTTAGTGAGGTTCCGTTGTGTTGCTAAGGGTCTTGTAGAGTGCTGTCGGGTCCTGGAGTATTCTGTAGGGTTCCAGAGGGGCTCGTAGGGTTCCGTCAAAATCTGTAGGCTTCCCTAGGGGCCCGTGGAGACCCGTAGATTTCTGTAGGGGCCTGTAGGGTTGTGTAAGTGCCCGCAGGGGTTGGTAGGAGCTTGTAGGGGTGCCATATATTTCCGGAGGGTTGTGTAGGGTTCCGTAGGGGCCTGTGGTGTTCCCTAGGGGCCTGTAGAGTCTCGTACAGTTCCGTAGGGTCCTGTAGGTTTCCATAAGCGCCCGCAGAGGTTTGAAGGGACCCGTACTGTTCCGTAAGGATCCATAGGGCTCCGTAGAGCTTCGTAGGTTCTGTAGAGTACCGCAGGAGCCAGTAGTGTTCTGTAGGGGTCCGTAAGGTTCCTTCCATAGGGGCTGGCAGTGTTCCGTAGGGTCCTCTAGGGTTGAGTAAGTGCCCGCAGGAGTCTGTAGGAGTCTGTGGGATTCTGTAAGGTTCTGCAGGGTTCTGCCAGGTTCCGTAGGGGCCCGTAGAGTTCCGTAGTGGCTGGTAAAGTTCCCTAGAGCCCTGTACCGTTCCGTAACTGCCTGCAAGGGTCTTTAGGCTTCCGTAGGGGCTGGTAGGGTTCCATAAAGTTCCGTGGGTTCCTGCAGAGTTCTGCAAGTGCCCACAAGGGCCTGTAGGGGCCCACAGTGTTTCTGTCAGGTTCCGTAGAGTTGCGTAGGTGCCATAGGTTTCCGTAGCGGCTGGTAGTATTCCGTAGGGGTCTGTAGGGTTCCGTAGGCACCTGCAGTGTTCTGTAGGAGCCCATAGGGTTTTAGTGAGGTTCCGTTGTGTTGCTAAGGGTCTTGTAGAGTGCTGTCGGGTCCTGGAGTATTCTGTAGGGTTCCAGAGGGGCTCGTAGGGTTCTGTCGAAATCTGAAGGGTTCCCTAGGGGCCCGTGGAGACCCGTAGATTTCTGTAGGGGCCTGTAGGGTTGTGTAAGTGCCCGCAGGGGTTGGTAGGAGCTTGTAGGGTGCCATATATTTCCGGAGGGTTGTGTAGGGTTCCGTAGGGGCCTGTGGTGTTCCCTAGGGGCCTGTAGAGTCTCGTACAGTTCCGTAGGGTCCTGTAGGTTTCCATAAGCGCCCGCAGAGGTTTGAAGGGACCCGTACTGTTCCGTAAGGATCCACAGGGCTCCCTAGAGGTTCGTAGGTTCCCTAGAGGCCTGTAGAGTACCGCAGGAGCCAGTAGTGTTCTGTAGGGCTCCGTAACGTTCCTTCCATAGGGGCTGGCAGTGTTCCGTAGGGTCCTCTAGGGTTGAGTAAGTGCCCGCAGGAGTCTGTAGGAGTCTGTGGGATTCTGTAAGGTTCCGGAGGGTTCTGCCGGGTTCCGTAGGGGCCCGTAGAGTTCCGTAGTGGCTGGTAAAGTTCCCTAGAGCCCTGTACCGTTCCGTAACTGCCTGCAAGGGTCTTTAGGCTTCCGTAGGGGCTGGTAGGGTTCCATAACGTTCCGTGGGTTCCTGCAGAGTTCTGCAAGTGCCCACAAGGGCCTGTAGGGGCCCACAGTGTTTCTGTCAGGTTCCGTAGAGTTGCGTAGGTGCCATAGGTTTCCGTAGCGGCTGGTAGTATTCCATAGGGGTCTGTAGGGTTCCGTAGGCACCTGCAGTGTTCTGTAGGAGCCCATAGGGTTTTAGTGAGGTTCCGTTGTGTTGCTAAGGGTCTTGTAGAGTGCTGTCGGATCCTGTAGTATTCTGTAGGGTTCCAGAGGGGCTCGTAGGGTTCCGTCGAAATCTGTAGGCTTCCCTAGGGGCCCGTGGAGACCCGTAGATTTCCGTAGGGGCCTGTAGGGTTGTGTAAGTACCCGCAGGGGTTGGTAGGAGCTTGTAGGGTGCCATATGTTTCCGGAGGGTTGTGTAGGGTTCCGTAGGGGCCTGTGGTGTTCCCTAGGGGCCTGTAGAGTCTCGTACAGTTCCGTAGGGTCCTGTAGGTTTCCATAAGCGCCCGCAGAGGTCTGAAGGGGCCCGTACTGTTCCGTAAGGATCCATAGGGCTCCGTAGAGCTTCGTAGGTTCCCTAGAGGCTTGTAGAGTACCGCAGGAGCCAGTAGTGTTTAGTAGGGGCCCGTAGGGTTCCTTTCATAGGGGCTGGCAGTGTTCCGTAGGTTCCTCTAGGGTTGTGTAAGTGCCCGTAGGAGTCTGTGGGATTCTGTAAAGTTCCGGAGGGTTCTGCAGGGTTCCGTAGGGGCCCGTAGAATTCCGTAGTGGCTGGTAAAGTTCCGTAGGGCCCTGTGGGGTTCTGTATGGACCTGTAGGGTTCCGTAGGGGCCTGCAGGGTTCTGTAAGTGCCCGCAGGGGTCTGTAGGGTTCCGTAGGCACCTGCAGTGTTCTGTAGGAGCCCATAGGGTTTTAGTGAGGTTCCGTTGTGTTGCTAAGGGTCTTGTAGAGTGCTGTCGGGTCCTGGAGTATTCTGTAGGGTTCCAGAGGGGCTCGTAGGGTTCCGTCAAAATCTGTAGGCTTCCCTAGGGGCCCGTGGCGTCCCGTAGATTTCCGTAGGGGCCTGTAGGGTTGTGTAAGTGCCCGCAGGGGTTGGTAGGAGCTTGTAGGGTGCCATATGTTTCCGGAGGGTTGTGTAGGGTTCCGTAGGGGCCTGTGGTGTTCCCTAGGGGCCTGTAGAGTCTCGTACAGTTCCGTAGGGTCCTGTAGGTTTCCATAAGCGCCCGCAGAGGTCTGAAGGGGCCCGTACTGTTCCGTAAGGATCCATAGGGCTCCGTAGAGCTTTGTAGGTTCCCTAGAGGCCTGTAGAGTACCGCAGGAGCCAGTAGTGTTCTGTAGGGGTCCGTAAGGTTCCTTCCATAGGGGCTGGCAGTGTTCCGTAGGGTCCTCTAGGGTTGAGTAAGTGCCCGCAGGAGTCTGTAGGAGTCTGTGGGATTCTGTAAGGTTCTGGAGGGTTCTGCCGGGTTCCGTAGGGGCCCGTAGAGTTCCGTAGTGGCTGGTAAAGTTCCCTAGAGCCCTGTACCGTTCCGTAACTGCCTGCAAGGGTCTTTAGGCTTCCGTAGGGGCTGGTAGGGTTCCATAAAGTTCCGTGGGTTCCTGCAGAGTTCTGCAAGTGCCCACAAGGGCCTGTAGGGGCCCACAGTGTTTCTGTCAGGTTCCGTAGAGTTGCGTAGGTGCCATAGGTTTCCGTAGCGGCTGGTAGTATTCCGTAGGGGTCTGTAGGGTTCCGTAGGCACCTGCAGTGTTCTGTAGGAGCCCATAGGGTTTTAGTGAGGTTCCGTTGTGTTGCTAAGGGTCTTGTAGAGTGCTGTCGGGTCCTGGAGTATTCTGTAGGGTTCCAGAGGGGCTCGTAGGGTTCTGTCGAAATCTTAAGGGTTCCCTAGGGGCCCGTGGAGACCCGTAGATTTCTGTAGGGGCCTGTAGGGTTGTGTAAGTGCCCGCAGGGGTTGGTAGGAGCTTGTAGGGTGCCATATATTTCCGGAGGGTTGTGTAGGGTTCCGTAGGGGCCTGTGGTGTTCCCTAGGGGCCTGTAGAGTCTCGTACAGTTCCGTAGGGTCCTGTAGGTTTCCATAAGCGCCCGCAGAGGTTTGAAGGGACCCGTACTGTTCCGTAAGGATCCACAGGGCTCCCTAGAGGTTCGTAGGTTCCCTAGAGGCCTGTAGAGTACCGCAGGAGCCAGTAGTGTTCTGTAGGGCTCCGTAACGTTCCTTCCATAGGGGCTGGCAGTGTTCCGTAGGGTCCTCTAGGGTTGAGTAAGTGCCCGCAGGAGTCTGTAGGAGTCTGTGGGATTCTGTAAGGTTCCGGAGGGTTCTGCCGGGTTCCGTAGGGGCCCGTAGAGTTCCGTAGTGGCTGGTAAAGTTCCCTAGAGCCCTGTACCGTTCCGTAACTGCCTGCAAGGGTCTTTAGGCTTCCGTAGGGGCTGGTAGGGTTCCATAACGTTCCGTGGGTTCCTGCAGAGTTCTGCAAGTGCCCACAAGGGCCTGTAGGGGCCCACAGTGTTTCTGTCAGGTTCCGTAGAGTTGCGTAGGTGCCATAGGTTTCCGTAGCGGCTGGTAGTATTCCATAGGGGTCTGTAGGGTTCCGTAGGCACCTGCAGTGTTCTGTAGGAGCCCATAGCGTTTTCGTGAGGTTCCGTTGTGTTGCTAAGGGTCTTGTAGAGTGCTGTCGGATCCTGTAGTATTCTGTAGGGTTCCAGAGGGGCTCGTAGGGTTCCGTCGAAATCTGTAGGCTTCCCTAGGGGCCCGTGGAGACCCGTAGATTTCCGTAGGGGCCTGTAGGGTTGTGTAAGTGCCCGCAGGGGTTGGTAGGAGCTTGTAGGGTGCCATATGTTTCCGGAGGGTTGTGTAGGGTTCCATAGGGGCCTGTGGTGTTCCCTAGGGGCCTGTAGAGTCTCGTACAGTTCCGTAGGGTCCTGTAGGTTTCCATAAGCGCCCGCAGAGGTCTGAAGGGGCCCGTACTGTTCCGTAAGGATCCATAGGGCTCCGTAGAGCTTCGTAGGTTCCCTAGAGGCTTGTAGAGTACCGCAGGAGCCAGTAGTGTTTAGTAGGGGCCCGTAGGGTTCCTTTCATAGGGGCTGGCAGTGTTCCGTAGGTTCCTCTAGGGTTGTGTAAGTGCCCGTAGGAGTCTGTGGGATTCTGTAAAGTTCCGGAGGGTTCTGCAGGGTTCCGTAGGGGCCCGTAGAATTCCGTAGTGGCTGGTAAAGTTCCGTAGGGCCCTGTGGGGTTCTGTATGGACCTGTAGGGTTCCGTAGGGGCCTGCAGGGTTCTGTAAGTGCCCGCAGGGGTCTGTAGGGTTCCGTAGGCACCTGCAGTGTTCTGTAGGAGCCCATAGGGTTTTAGTGAGGTTCCGTTGTGTTGCTAAGGGTCTTGTAGAGTGCTGTCGGGTCCTGGAGTATTCTGTAGGGTTCCAGAGGGGCTCGTAGGGTTCCGTCAAAATCTGTAGGCTTCCCTAGGGGCCCGTGGAGTCCCGTAGATTTCCGTAGGGGCCTGTAGGGTTGTGTAAGTGCCCGCAGGGGTTGGTAGGAGCTTGTAGGGTGCCATATGTTTCCGGAGGGTTGTGTAGGGTTCCGTAGGGGCCTGTGGTGTTCCCTAGGGGCCTGTAGAGTCTCGTACAGTTCCGTAGGGTCCTGTAGGTTTCCATAAGCGCCCGCAGAGGTCTGAAGGGGCCCGTACTGTTCCGTAAGGATCCATAGGGCTCCGTAGAGCTTCGTAGGTTCCCTAGAGGCCTGTAGAGTACCGCAGGAGCCAGTAGTGTTCTGTAGGGGTCCGTAAGGTTCCTTCCATAGGGGCTGGCAGTGTTCCGTAGGGTCCTCTAGGGTTGAGTAAGTGCCCGCAGGAGTCTGTAGGAGTCTGTGGGATTCTGTAAGGTTCTGGAGGGTTCTGCCGGGTTCCGTAGGGGCCCGTAGAGTTCCGTAGTGGCTGGTAAAGTTCCCTAGAGCCCTGTACCGTTCCGTAACTGCCTGCAAGGGTCTTTAGGCTTCCGTAGGGGCTGGTAGGGTTCCATAAAGTTCCGTGGGTTCCTGCAGAGTTCTGCAAGTGCCCACAAGGGCCTGTAGGGGCCCACAGTGTTTCTGTCAGGTTCCGTAGAGTTGCGTAGGTGCCATAGGTTTCCGTAGCGGCTGGTAGTATTCCGTAGGGGTCTGTAGGGTTCCGTAGGCACCTGCAGTGTTCTGTAGGAGCCCATAGGGTTTTAGTGAGGTTCCGTTGTGTTGCTAAGGGTCTTGTAGAGTGCTGTCGGGTCCTGGAGTATTCTGTAGTGTTCCAGAGGGGCTCGTAGGGTTCTGTCGAAATCTGTAGGCTTCCCTAGGGGCCCGTGGAGACCCGTAGATTTCTGTAGGGGCCTGTAGGGTTGTGTAAGTGCCCGCAGGGGTTGGTAGGAGCTTGTAGGGTGCCATATATTTCCGGAGGGTTGTGTAGGGTTCCGTAGGGGCCTGTGGTGTTCCCTAGGGGCCTGTAGAGTCTCGTACAGTTCCGTAGGGTCCTGTAGGTTTCCATAAGCGCCCGCAGAGGTTTGAAGGGACCCGTACTGTTCCGTAAGGATCCACAGGGCTCCCTAGAGGTTCGTAGGTTCCCTAGAGGCCTGTAGAGTACCGCAGGAGCCAGTAGTGTTCTGTAGGGCTCCGTAAGGTTCCTTCCATAGGGGCTGGCAGTGTTCCGTAGGGTCCTCTAGGGTTGAGTAAGTGCCCGCAGGAGTCTGTAGGAGTCTGTGGGATTCTGTAAGGTTCCGGAGGGTTCTGCCGGGTTCCGTAGGGGCCCGTAGAGTTCCGTAGTGGCTGGTAAAGTTCCCTAGAGCCCTGTACCGTTCCGTAACTGCCTGCAAGGGTCTTTAGGCTTCCGTAGGGGCTGGTAGGGTTCCATAAAGTTCCGTGGGTTCCTGCAGAGTTCTGCAAGTGCCCACAAGGGCCTGTAGGGGCCCACAGTGTTTCTGTCAGGTTCCGTAGAGTTCCATAGGTGCCATAGGTTTCCGTAGCGGCTGGTAGTATTCCGTAGGGGTCTGTAGGGTTCCGTAGGCACCTGCAGTGTTCTGTAGGAGCCCATAGGGTTTTAGTGAGGTTCTGTTGTGTCGCTAAGGGTCTTGTAGAGTGCTGTCGGGTCCTGGAGTATTCTGTAGGGTTCCAGAGGGGCTCGTAGGGTTCCGTCAAAATCTGAAGGGTTCCCTAGGGGCCCGTGGCGTCCCGTAGATTTCCGTAGGGGCCTGTAGGGTTGTGTAAGTGCCCGCAGGGGTTGGTAGGAGCTTGTAGGGTGCCATATGTTTCCGGAGGGTTGTGTAGGGTTCCGTAGGGGCCTGTGGTGTTCCCTAGGGGCCTGTAGAGTCTCGTACAGTTCCGTAGGGTCCTGTAGGTTTCCATAAGCGCCCGCAGAGGTTTGAAGGGACCCGTACTGTTCCGTAAGGATCCATAGGGCTCCGTAGAGCTTCGTAGGTTCCCTAGAGGCCTGTAGAGTACCGCAGGAGCCAGTAGTGTTCTGTAGGGGTCCGTAAGGTTCCTTCCATAGGGGCTGGCAGTGTTCCGTAGGGTCCTCTAGGGTTGAGTAAGTGCCCGCAGGAGTCTGTAGGAGTCTGTGGGATTCTGTAAGGTTCCGGAGGGTTCTGCCGGGTTCCGTAGGGGCCCGTAGAGTTCCGTAGTGGCTGGTAAAGTTCCCTAGAGCCCTGTACCGTTCCGTAACTGCCTGCAAGGGTCTTTAGGCTTCCGTAGGGGCTGGTAGGGTTCCATAACGTTCCGTGGGTTCCTGCAGACTTCTGCAAGTGCCCGCAGGGGCCTGTAGGGGCCCACAGTGTTTCTGTCAGGTTCCGTAGAGTTGCGTAGGTGCCATAGGTTTCCGTAGCGGCTGGTAGTATTCCGTAGGGGTCTGTAGGGTTCCGTAGGCACCTGCAGTGTTCTGTAGGAGCCCATAGGGTTTTAGTGAGGTTCCGTTGTGTTGCTAAGGGTCTTGTAGAGTGCTGTCGGGTCCTGGAGTATTCTGTAGGGTTCCAGAGGGGCTCGTAGGGTTCCGTCAAAATCTGTAGGCTTCCCTAGGGGCCCGTGGAGACCCGTAGATTTCCGTAGGGGCCTGTAGGGTTGTGTAAGTGCCCGCAGGGGTTGGTAGGAGCTTGTAGGGTGCCATATGTTTCCGGAGGGTTGTGTAGGGTTCCGTAGGGGCCTGTGGTGTTCCCTAGGGGCCTGTAGAGTCTCGTACAGTTCCGTAGGGTCCTGTAGGTTTCCATAAGCGCCCGCAGAGGTCTGAAGGGGCCCGTACTGTTCCGTAAGGATCCATAGGGCTCCGTAGAGCTTCGTAGGTTCCCTAGAGGCTTGTAGAGTACCGCAGGAGCCAGTAGTGTTTAGTAGGGGCCCGTAGGGTTCCTTTCATAGGGGCTGGCAGTGTTCCGTAGGTTCCTCTAGGGTTGTGTAAGTGCCCGTAGGAGTCTGTGGGATTCTGTAAAGTTCCGGAGGGTTCTGCAGGGTTCCGTAGGGGCCCGTAGAATTCCGTAGTGGCTGGTAAAGTTCCGTAGGGCCCTGTGGGGTTCTGTATGGACCTGTAGGGTTCCGTAGGGGCCTGCAGGGTTCTGTAAGTGCCCGCAGGGGTCTGTAGGGTTCCGTAGGCACCTGCAGTGTTCTGTAGGAGCCCATAGGGTTTTAGTGAGGTTCCGTTGTGTTGCTAAGGGTCTTGTAGAGTGCTGTCGGGTCCTGGAGTATTCTGTAGGGTTCCAGAGGGGCTCGTAGGGTTCCGTCAAAATCTGTAGGCTTCCCTAGGGGCCCGTGGCGTCCCGTAGATTTCCGTAGGGGCCTGTAGGGTTGTGTAAGTGCCCGCAGGGGTTGGTAGGAGCTTGTAGGGTGCCATATGTTTCCGGAGGGTTGTGTAGGGTTCCGTAGGGGCCTGTGGTGTTCCCTAGGGGCCTGTAGAGTCTCGTACAGTTCCGTAGGGTCCTGTAGGTTTCCATAAGCGCCCGCAGAGGTCTGAAGGGGCCCGTACTGTTCCGTAAGGATCCATAGGGCTCCGTAGAGCTTCGTAGGTTCCCTAGAGGCCTGTAGAGTACCGCAGGAGCCAGTAGTGTTCTGTAGGGGTCCGTAAGGTTCCTTCCATAGGGGCTGGCAGTGTTCCGTAGGGTCCTCTAGGGTTGAGTAAGTGCCCGCAGGAGTCTGTAGGAGTCTGTGGGATTCTGTAAGGTTCTGGAGGGTTCTGCCGGGTTCCGTAGGGGCCCGTAGAGTTCCGTAGTGGCTGGTAAAGTTCCCTAGAGCCCTGTACCGTTCCGTAACTGCCTGCAAGGGTCTTTAGGCTTCCGTAGGGGCTGGTAGGGTTCCATAAAGTTCCGTGGGTTCCTGCAGAGTTCTGCAAGTGCCCACAAGGGCCTGTAGGGGCCCACAGTGTTTCTGTCAGGTTCCGTAGAGTTGCGTAGGTGCCATAGGTTTCCGTAGCGGCTGGTAGTATTCCGTAGGGGTCTGTAGGGTTCCGTAGGCACCTGCAGTGTTCTGTAGGAGCCCATAGGGTTTTAGTGAGGTTCCGTTGTGTTGCTAAGGGTCTTGTAGAGTGCTGTCGGGTCCTGGAGTATTCTGTAGGGTTCCAGAGGGGCTCGTAGGGTTCCGTCAAAATCTGTAGGCTTCCCTAGGGGCCCGTGGAGACCCGTAGATTTCTGTAGGGGCCTGTAGGGTTGTGTAAGTGCCCGCAGGGGTTGGTAGGAGCTTGTAGGGTGCCATATATTTCCGGAGGGTTGTGTAGGGTTCCGTAGGGGCCTGTGGTGTTCCCTAGGGGCCTGTAGAGTCTCGTACAGTTCCGTAGGGTCCTGTAGGTTTCCATAAGCGCCCGCAGAGGTTTGAAGGGACCCGTACTGTTCCGTAAGGATCCATAGGGCTCCGTAGAGCTTCGTAGGTTCCCTAGAGGCCTGTAGAGTACCGCAGGAGCCAGTAGTGTTCTGTAGGGGTCCGTAAGGTTCCTTCCATAGGGGCTGGCAGTGTTCCGTAGGGTCCTCTAGGGTTGAGTAAGTGCCCGCAGGAGTCTGTAGGAGTCTGTGGGATTCTGTAAGGTTCTGCAGGGTTCTGCCAGGTTCCGTAGGGGCCCGTAGAGTTCCGTAGTGGCTGGTAAAGTTCCCTAGAGCCCTGTACCGTTCCGTAACTGCCTGCAAGGGTCTTTAGGCTTCCGTAGGGGCTGGTAGGGTTCCATAAAGTTCCGTGGGTTCCTGCAGAGTTCTGCAAGTGCCCACAAGGGCCTGTAGGGGCCCACAGTGTTTCTGTCAGGTTCCGTAGAGTTGCGTAGGTGCCATAGGTTTCCGTAGCGGCTGGTAGTATTCCGTAGGGGTCTGTAGGGTTCCGTAGGCACCTGCAGTGTTCTGTAGGAGCCCATAGGGTTTTAGTGAGGTTCCGTTGTGTTGCTAAGGGTCTTGTAGAGTGCTGTCGGGTCCTGGAGTATTCTGTAGGGTTCCAGAGGGGCTCGTAGGGTTCTGTCGAAATCTGAAGGGTTCCCTAGGGGCCCGTGGAGACCCGTAGATTTCTGTAGGGGCCTGTAGGGTTGTGTAAGTGCCCGCAGGGGTTGGTAGGAGCTTGTAGGGTGCCATATATTTCCGGAGGGTTGTGTAGGGTTCCGTAGGGGCCTGTGGTGTTCCCTAGGGGCCTGTAGAGTCTCGTACAGTTCCGTAGGGTCCTGTAGGTTTCCATAAGCGCCCGCAGAGGTTTGAAGGGACCCGTACTGTTCCGTAAGGATCCACAGGGCTCCCTAGAGGTTCGTAGGTTCCCTAGAGGCCTGTAGAGTACCGCAGGAGCCAGTAGTGTTCTGTAGGGCTCCGTAACGTTCCTTCCATAGGGGCTGGCAGTGTTCCGTAGGGTCCTCTAGGGTTGAGTAAGTGCCCGCAGGAGTCTGTAGGAGTCTGTGGGATTCTGTAAGGTTCCGGAGGGTTCTGCCGGGTTCCGTAGGGGCCCGTAGAGTTCCGTAGTGGCTGGTAAAGTTCCCTAGAGCCCTGTACCGTTCCGTAACTGCCTGCAAGGGTCTTTAGGCTTCCGTAGGGGCTGGTAGGGTTCCATAAAGTTCCGTGGGTTCCTGCAGAGTTCTGCAAGTGCCCGCAGGGGCCTGTAGGGGCCCACAGTGTTTCTGTCAGGTTCCGTAGAGTTGCGTAGGTGCCATAGGTTTCCGTAGCGGCTGGTAGTATTCCGTAGGGGTCTGTAGGGTTCCGTAGGCACCTGCAGTGTTCTGTAGGAGCCCATAGGGTTTTAGTGAGGTTCCGTTGTGTTGCTAAGGGTCTTGTAGAGTGCTGTCGGGTCCTGGAGTATTCTGTAGGGTTCCAGAGGGGCTCGTAGGGTTCCGTCAAAATCTGTAGGCTTCCCTAGGGGCCCGTGGAGACCCGTAGATTTCCGTAGGGGCCTGTAGGGTTGTGTAAGTGCCCGCAGGGGTTGGTAGGAGCTTGTAGGGTGCCATATGTTTCCGGAGGGTTGTGTAGGGTTCCGTAGGGGCCTGTGGTGTTCCCTAGGGGCCTGTAGAGTCTCGTACAGTTCCGTAGGGTCCTGTAGGTTTCCATAAGCGCCCGCAGAGGTCTGAAGGGGCCCGTACTGTTCCGTAAGGATCCATAGGGCTCCGTAGAGCTTCGTAGGTTCCCTAGAGGCTTGTAGAGTACCGCAGGAGCCAGTAGTGTTTAGTAGGGGCCCGTAGGGTTCCTTTCATAGGGGCTGGCAGTGTTCCGTAGGTTCCTCTAGGGTTGTGTAAGTGCCCGTAGGAGTCTGTGGGATTCTGTAAAGTTCCGGAGGGTTCTGCAGGGTTCCGTAGGGGCCCGTAGAATTCCGTAGTGGCTGGTAAAGTTCCGTAGGGCCCTGTGGGGTTCTGTATGGACCTGTAGGGTTCCGTAGGGGCCTGCAGGGTTCTGTAAGTGCCCGCAGGTGTCTGTAGGGTTCCGTAGGCACCTGCAGTGTTCTGTAGGAGCCCATAGGGTTTTAGTGAGGTTCCGTTGTGTTGCTAAGGGTCTTGTAGAGTGCTGTCGGGTCCTGGAGTATTCTGTAGGGTTCCAGAGGGGCTCGTAGGGTTCCGTCAAAATCTGTAGGCTTCCCTAGGGGCCCGTGGAGACCCGTAGATTTCTGTAGGGGCCTGTAGGGTTGTGTAAGTGCCCGCAGGGGTTGGTAGGAGCTTGTAGGGTGCCATATATTTCCGGAGGGTTGTGTAGGGTTCCGTAGGGGCCTGTGGTGTTCCCTAGGGGCCTGTAGAGTCTCGTACAGTTCCGTAGGGTCCTGTAGGTTTCCATAAGCGCCCGCAGAGGTTTGAAGGGACCCGTACTGTTCCGTAAGGATCCACAGGGCTCCCTAGAGGTTCGTAGGTTCCCTAGAGGCCTGTAGAGTACCGCAGGAGCCAGTAGTGTTCTGTAGGGCTCCGTAACGTTCCTTCCATAGGGGCTGGCAGTGTTCCGTAGGGTCCTCTAGGGTTGAGTAAGTGCCCGCAGGAGTCTGTAGGAGTCTGTGGGATTCTGTAAGGTTCCGGAGGGTTCTGCCGGGTTCCGTAGGGGCCCGTAGAGTTCCGTAGTGGCTGGTAAAGTTCCCTAGAGCCCTGTACCGTTCCGTAACTGCCTGCAAGGGTCTTTAGGCTTCCGTAGGGGCTGGTAGGGTTCCATAACGTTCCGTGGGTTCCTGCAGAGTTCTGCAAGTGCCCACAAGGGCCTGTAGGGGCCCACAGTGTTTCTGTCAGGTTCCGTAGAGTTGCGTAGGTGCCATAGGTTTCCGTAGCGGCTGGTAGTATTCCATAGGGGTCTGTAGGGTTCCGTAGGCACCTGCAGTGTTCTGTAGGAGCCCATAGGGTTTTAGTGAGGTTCCGTTGTGTTGCTAAGGGTCTTGTAGAGTGCTGTCGGATCCTGTAGTATTCTGTAGGGTTCCAGAGGGGCTCGTAGGGTTCCGTCGAAATCTGTAGGCTTCCCTAGGGGCCCGTGGAGACCCGTAGATTTCCGTAGGGGCCTGTAGGGTTGTGTAAGTACCCGCAGGGGTTGGTAGGAGCTTGTAGGGTGCCATATGTTTCCGGAGGGTTGTGTAGGGTTCCATAGGGGCCTGTGGTGTTCCCTAGGGGCCTGTAGAGTCTCGTACAGTTCCATAGGGTCCTGTAGGTTTCCATAAGCGCCCGCAGAGGTCTGAAGGGGCCCGTACTGTTCCGTAAGGATCCATAGGGCTCCGTAGAGCTTCGTAGGTTCCCTAGAGGCTTGTAGAGTACCGCAGGAGCCAGTAGTGTTTAGTAGGGGCCCGTAGGGTTCCTTTCATAGGGGCTGGCAGTGTTCCGTAGGTTCCTCTAGGGTTGTGTAAGTGCCCGTAGGAGTCTGTGGGATTCTGTAAAGTTCCGGAGGGTTCTGCAGGGTTCCGTAGGGGCCCGTAGAATTCCGTAGTGGCTGGTAAAGTTCCGTAGGGCCCTGTGGGGTTCTGTATGGACCTGTAGGGTTCCGTAGGGGCCTGCAGGGTTCTGTAAGTGCCCGCAGGTGTCTGTAGGGTTCCGTAGGCACCTGCAGTGTTCTGTAGGAGCCCATAGGGTTTTAGTGAGGTTCCGTTGTGTTGCTAAGGGTCTTGTAGAGTGCTGTCGGGTCCTGGAGTATTCTGTAGGGTTCCAGAGGGGCTCGTAGGGTTCCGTCAAAATCTGTAGGCTTCCCTAGGGGCCCGTGGAGACCCGTAGATTTCTGTAGGGGCCTGTAGGGTTGTGTAAGTGCCCGCAGGGGTTGGTAGGAGCTTGTAGGGTGCCATATATTTCCGGAGGGTTGTGTAGGGTTCCGTAGGGGCCTGTGGTGTTCCCTAGGGGCCTGTAGAGTCTCGTACAGTTCCGTAGGGTCCTGTAGGTTTCCATAAGCGCCCGCAGAGGTTTGAAGGGACCCGTACTGTTCCGTAAGGATCCATAGGGCTCCGTAGAGCTTCGTAGGTTCCCTAGAGGCCTGTAGAGTACCGCAGGAGCGAGTAGTGTTCTGTAGGGGTCCGTAAGGTTCCTTCCATAGGGGCTGGCAGTGTTCCGTAGGGTCCTCTAGGGTTGAGTAAGTGCCCGCAGGAGTCTGTAGGAGTCTGTGGGATTCTGTAAGGTTCCGGAGGGTTCTGCCGGGTTCCGTAGGGGCCCGTAGAGTTCCGTAGTGGCTGGTAAAGTTCCCTAGAGCCCTGTACCGTTCCGTAACTGCCTGCAAGGGTCTTTAGGCTTCCGTAGGGGCTGGTAGGGTTCCATAAAGTTCCGTGGGTTCCTGCAGAGTTCTGCAAGTGCCCACAAGGGCCTGTAGGGGCCCACAGTGTTTCTGTCAGGTTCCGTAGAGTTGCGTAGGTGCCATAGGTTTCCGTAGCGGCTGGTAGTATTCCGTAGGGGTCTGTAGGGTTCCGTAGGCACCTGCAGTGTTCTGTAGGAGCCCATAGGGTTTTAGTGAGGTTCCGTTGTGTTGCTAAGGGTCTTGTAGAGTGCTGTCGGGTCCTGGAGTATTCTGTAGGGTTCCAGAGGGGCTCGTAGGGTTCCGTCAAAATCTGTAGGCTTCCCTAGGGGCCCGTGGAGACCCGTAGATTTCCGTAGGGGCCTGTAGGGTTGTGTAAGTGCCCGCAGGGGTTGGTAGGAGCTTGTAGGGTGCCATATGTTTCCGGAGGGTTGTGTAGGGTTCCGTAGGGGCCTGTGGTGTTCCCTAGGGGCCTGTAGAGTCTCGTACAGTTCCGTAGGGTCCTGTAGGTTTCCATAAGCGCCCGCAGAGGTCTGAAGGGGCCCGTACTGTTCCGTAAGGATCCATAGGGCTCCGTAGAGCTTCGTAGGTTCCCTAGAGGCTTGTAGAGTACCGCAGGAGCCAGTAGTGTTTAGTAGGGGCCCGTAGGGTTCCTTTCATAGGGGCTGGCAGTGTTCCGTAGGTTCCTCTAGGGTTGTGTAAGTGCCCGTAGGAGTCTGTGGGATTCTGTAAAGTTCCGGAGGGTTCTGCAGGGTTCCGTAGGGGCCCGTAGAATTCCGTAGTGGCTGGTAAAGTTCCGTAGGGCCCTGTGGGGTTCTGTATGGACCTGTAGGGTTCCGTAGGGGCCTGCAGGGTTCTGTAAGTGCCCGCAGGTGTCTGTAGGGTTCCGTAGGCACCTGCAGTGTTCTGTAGGAGCCCATAGGGTTTTAGTGAGGTTCCGTTGTGTTGCTAAGGGTCTTGTAGAGTGCTGTCGGGTCCTGGAGTATTCTGTAGGGTTCCAGAGGGGCTCGTAGGGTTCCGTCAAAATCTGTAGGCTTCCCTAGGGGCCCGTGGAGACCCGTAGATTTCTGTAGGGGCCTGTAGGGTTGTGTAAGTGCCCGCAGGGGTTGGTAGGAGCTTGTAGGGTGCCATATATTTCCGGAGGGTTGTGTAGGGTTCCGTAGGGGCCTGTGGTGTTCCCTAGGGGCCTGTAGAGTCTCGTACAGTTCCGTAGGGTCCTGTAGGTTTCCATAAGCGCCCGCAGAGGTTTGAAGGGACCCGTACTGTTCCGTAAGGATCCATAGGGCTCCGTAGAGCTTCGTAGGTTCCCTAGAGGCCTGTAGAGTACCGCAGGAGCCAGTAGTGTTCTGTAGGGGTCCGTAAGGTTCCTTCCATAGGGGCTGGCAGTGTTCCGTAGGGTCCTCTAGGGTTGAGTAAGTGCCCGCAGGAGTCTGTAGGAGTCTGTGGGATTCTGTAAGGTTCTGCAGGGTTCTGCCAGGTTCCGTAGGGGCCCGTAGAGTTCCGTAGTGGCTGGTAAAGTTCCCTAGAGCCCTGTACCGTTCCGTAACTGCCTGCAAGGGTCTTTAGGCTTCCGTAGGGGCTGGTAGGGTTCCATAAAGTTCCGTGGGTTCCTGCAGAGTTCTGCAAGTGCCCACAAGGGCCTGTAGGGGCCCACAGTGTTTCTGTCAGGTTCCGTAGAGTTGCGTAGGTGCCATAGGTTTCCGTAGCGGCTGGTAGTATTCCGTAGGGGTCTGTAGGGTTCCGTAGGCACCTGCAGTGTTCTGTAGGAGCCCATAGGGTTTTAGTGAGGTTCCGTTGTGTTGCTAAGGGTCTTGTAGAGTGCTGTCGGGTCCTGGAGTATTCTGTAGGGTTCCAGAGGGGCTCGTAGGGTTCCGTCAAAATCTGTAGGCTTCCCTAGGGGCCCGTGGAGACCCGTAGATTTCCGTAGGGGCCTGTAGGGTTGTGTAAGTGCCCGCAGGGGTTGGTAGGAGCTTGTAGGGTGCCATATGTTTCCGGAGGGTTGTGTAGGGTTCCGTAGGGGCCTGTGGTGTTCCCTAGGGGCCTGTAGAGTCTCGTACAGTTCCGTAGGGTCCTGTAGGTTTCCATAAGCGCCCGCAGAGGTCTGAAGGGGCCCGTACTGTTCCGTAAGGATCCATAGGGCTCCGTAGAGCTTCGTAGGTTCCCTAGAGGCTTGTAGAGTACCGCAGGAGCCAGTAGTGTTTAGTAGGGGCCCGTAGGGTTCCTTTCATAGGGGCTGGCAGTGTTCCGTAGGTTCCTCTAGGGTTGTGTAAGTGCCCGTAGGAGTCTGTGGGATTCTGTAAAGTTCCGGAGGGTTCTGCAGGGTTCCGTAGGGGCCCGTAGAATTCCGTAGTGGCTGGTAAAGTTCCGTAGGGCCCTGTGGGGTTCTGTATGGACCTGTAGGGTTCCGTAGGGGCCTGCAGGGTTCTGTAAGTGCCCGCAGGTGTCTGTAGGGTTCCGTAGGCACCTGCAGTGTTCTGTAGGAGCCCATAGGGTTTTAGTGAGGTTCCGTTGTGTTGCTAAGGGTCTTGTAGAGTGCTGTCGGGTCCTGGAGTATTCTGTAGGGTTCCAGAGGGGCTCGTAGGGTTCCGTCAAAATCTGTAGGCTTCCCTAGGGGCCCGTGGAGACCCGTAGATTTCTGTAGGGGCCTGTAGGGTTGTGTAAGTGCCCGCAGGGGTTGGTAGGAGCTTGTAGGGTGCCATATATTTCCGGAGGGTTGTGTAGGGTTCCGTAGGGGCCTGTGGTGTTCCCTAGGGGCCTGTAGAGTCTCGTACAGTTCCGTAGGGTCCTGTAGGTTTCCATAAGCGCCCGCAGAGGTTTGAAGGGACCCGTACTGTTCCGTAAGGATCCATAGGGCTCCGTAGAGCTTCGTAGGTTCCCTAGAGGCCTGTAGAGTACCGCAGGAGCCAGTAGTGTTCTGTAGGGGTCCGTAAGGTTCCTTCCATAGGGGCTGGCAGTGTTCCGTAGGGTCCTCTAGGGTTGAGTAAGTGCCCGCAGGAGTCTGTAGGAGTCTGTGGGATTCTGTAAGGTTCTGCAGGGTTCTGCCAGGTTCCGTAGGGGCCCGTAGAGTTCCGTAGTGGCTGGTAAAGTTCCCTAGAGCCCTGTACCGTTCCGTAACTGCCTGCAAGGGTCTTTAGGCTTCCGTAGGGGCTGGTAGGGTTCCATAAAGTTCCGTGGGTTCCTGCAGAGTTCTGCAAGTGCCCACAAGGGCCTGTAGGGGCCCACAGTGTTTCTGTCAGGTTCCGTAGAGTTGCGTAGGTGCCATAGGTTTCCGTAGCGGCTGGTAGTATTCCGTAGGGGTCTGTAGGGTTCCGTAGGCACCTGCAGTGTTCTGTAGGAGCCCATAGGGTTTTAGTGAGGTTCCGTTGTGTTGCTAAGGGTCTTGTAGAGTGCTGTCGGGTCCTGGAGTATTCTGTAGGGTTCCAGAGGGGCTCGTAGGGTTCTGTCGAAATCTGAAGGGTTCCCTAGGGGCCCGTGGAGACCCGTAGATTTCTGTAGGGGCCTGTAGGGTTGTGTAAGTGCCCGCAGGGGTTGGTAGGAGCTTGTAGGGTGCCATATATTTCCGGAGGGTTGTGTAGGGTTCCGTAGGGGCCTGTGGTGTTCCCTAGGGGCCTGTAGAGTCTCGTACAGTTCCGTAGGGTCCTGTAGGTTTCCATAAGCGCCCGCAGAGGTTTGAAGGGACCCGTACTGTTCCGTAAGGATCCACAGGGCTCCCTAGAGGTTCGTAGGTTCCCTAGAGGCCTGTAGAGTACCGCAGGAGCCAGTAGTGTTCTGTAGGGCTCCGTAACGTTCCTTCCATAGGGGCTGGCAGTGTTCCGTAGGGTCCTCTAGGGTTGAGTAAGTGCCCGCAGGAGTCTGTAGGAGTCTGTGGGATTCTGTAAGGTTCCGGAGGGTTCTGCCGGGTTCCGTAGGGGCCCGTAGAGTTCCGTAGTGGCTGGTAAAGTTCCCTAGAGCCCTGTACCGTTCCGTAACTGCCTGCAAGGGTCTTTAGGCTTCCGTAGGGGCTGGTAGGGTTCCATAACGTTCCGTGGGTTCCTGCAGAGTTCTGCAAGTGCCCACAAGGGCCTGTAGGGGCCCACAGTGTTTCTGTCAGGTTCCGTAGAGTTGCGTAGGTGCCATAGGTTTCCGTAGCGGCTGGTAGTATTCCATAGGGGTCTGTAGGGTTCCGTAGGCACCTGCAGTGTTCTGTAGGAGCCCATAGGGTTTTAGTGAGGTTCCGTTGTGTTGCTAAGGGTCTTGTAGAGTGCTGTCGGATCCTGTAGTATTCTGTAGGGTTCCAGAGGGGCTCGTAGGGTTCCGTCGAAATCTGTAGGCTTCCCTAGGGGCCCGTGGAGACCCGTAGATTTCCGTAGGGGCCTGTAGGGTTGTGTAAGTGCCCGCAGGGGTTGGTAGGAGCTTGTAGGGTGCCATATGTTTCCGGAGGGTTGTGTAGGGTTCCGTAGGGGCCTGTGGTGTTCCCTAGGGGCCTGTAGAGTCTCGTACAGTTCCGTAGGGTCCTGTAGGTTTCCATAAGCGCCCGCAGAGGTCTGAAGGGGCCCGTACTGTTCCGTAAGGATCCATAGGGCTCCGTAGAGCTTCGTAGGTTCCCTAGAGGCTTGTAGAGTACCGCAGGAGCCAGTAGTGTTTAGTAGGGGCCCGTAGGGTTCCTTTCATAGGGGCTGGCAGTGTTCCGTAGGTTCCTCTAGGGTTGTGTAAGTGCCCGTAGGAGTCTGTGGGATTCTGTAAAGTTCCGGAGGGTTCTGCAGGGTTCCGTAGGGGCCCGTAGAATTCCGTAGTGGCTGGTAAAGTTCCGTAGGGCCCTGTGGGGTTCTGTATGGACCTGTAGGGTTCCGTAGGGGCCTGCAGGGTTCTGTAAGTGCCCGCAGGGGTCTGTAGGGTTCCGTAGGCACCTGCAGTGTTCTGTAGGAGCCCATAGGGTTTTAGTGAGGTTCCGTTGTGTTGCTAAGGGTCTTGTAGAGTGCTGTCGGGTCCTGGAGTATTCTGTAGGGTTCCAGAGGGGCTCGTAGGGTTCCGTCAAAATCTGTAGGCTTCCCTAGGGGCCCGTGGCGTCCCGTAGATTTCCGTAGGGGCCTGTAGGGTTGTGTAAGTGCCCGCAGGGGTTGGTAGGAGCTTGTAGGGTGCCATATGTTTCCGGAGGGTTGTGTAGGGTTCCGTAGGGGCCTGTGGTGTTCCCTAGGGGCCTGTAGAGTCTCGTACAGTTCCGTAGGGTCCTGTAGGTTTCCATAAGCGCCCGCAGAGGTCTGAAGGGGCCCGTACTGTTCCGTAAGGATCCATAGGGCTCCGTAGAGCTTCGTAGGTTCCCTAGAGGCCTGTAGAGTACCGCAGGAGCCAGTAGTGTTCTGTAGGGGTCCGTAAGGTTCCTTCCATAGGGGCTGGCAGTGTTCCGTAGGGTCCTCTAGGGTTGAGTAAGTGCCCGCAGGAGTCTGTAGGAGTCTGTGGGATTCTGTAAGGTTCTGCAGGGTTCTGCCGGGTTCCGTAGGGGCCCGTAGAGTTCCGTAGTGGCTGGTAAAGTTCCCTAGAGCCCTGTACCGTTCCGTAACTGCCTGCAAGGGTCTTTAGGCTTCCGTAGGGGCTGGTAGGGTTCCATAAAGTTCCGTGGGTTCCTGCAGAGTTCTGCAAGTGCCCACAAGGGCCTGTAGGGGCCCACAGTGTTTCTGTCAGGTTCCGTAGAGTTGCGTAGGTGCCATAGGTTTCCGTAGCGGCTGGTAGTATTCCGTAGGGGTCTGTAGGGTTCCGTAGGCACCTGCAGTGTTCTGTAGGAGCCCATAGGGTTTTAGTGAGGTTCCGTTGTGTTGCTAAGGGTCTTGTAGAGTGCTGTCGGGTCCTGGAGTATTCTGTAGGGTTCCAGAGGGGCTCGTAGGGTTCTGTCGAAATCTGAAGGGTTCCCTAGGGGCCCGTGGAGACCCGTAGATTTCTGTAGGGGCCTGTAGGGTTGTGTAAGTGCCCGCAGGGGTTGGTAGGAGCTTGTAGGGTGCCATATATTTCCGGAGGGTTGTGTAGGGTTCCGTAGGGGCCTGTGGTGTTCCCTAGGGGCCTGTAGAGTCTCGTACAGTTCCGTAGGGTCCTGTAGGTTTCCATAAGCGCCCGCAGAGGTTTGAAGGGACCCGTACTGTTCCGTAAGGATCCACAGGGCTCCCTAGAGGTTCGTAGGTTCCCTAGAGGCCTGTAGAGTACCGCAGGAGCCAGTAGTGTTCTGTAGGGCTCCGTAACGTTCCTTCCATAGGGGCTGGCAGTGTTCCGTAGGGTCCTCTAGGGTTGAGTAAGTGCCCGCAGGAGTCTGTAGGAGTCTGTGGGATTCTGTAAGGTTCCGGAGGGTTCTGCCGGGTTCCGTAGGGGCCCGTAGAGTTCCGTAGTGGCTGGTAAAGTTCCCTAGAGCCCTGTACCGTTCCGTAACTGCCTGCAAGGGTCTTTAGGCTTCCGTAGGGGCTGGTAGGGTTCCATAAAGTTCCGTGGGTTCCTGCAGAGTTCTGCAAGTGCCCACAAGGGCCTGTAGGGGCCCACAGTGTTTCTGTCAGGTTCCGTAGAGTTCCATAGGTGCCATAGGTTTCCGTAGCGGCTGGTAGTATTCCGTAGGGGTCTGTAGGGTTCCGTAGGCACCTGCAGTGTTCTGTAGGAGCCCATAGGGTTTTAGTGAGGTTCTGTTGTGTCGCTAAGGGTCTTGTAGAGTGCTGTCGGGTCCTGGAGTATTCTGTAGGGTTCCAGAGGGGCTCGTAGGGTTCCGTCAAAATCTGAAGGGTTCCCTAGGGGCCCGTGGCGTCCCGTAGATTTCCGTAGGGGCCTGTAGGGTTGTGTAAGTGCCCGCAGGGGTTGGTAGGAGCTTGTAGGGTGCCATATATTTCCGGAGGGTTGTGTAGGGTTCCGTAGGGGCCTGTGGTGTTCCCTAGGGGCCTGTAGAGTCTCGTACAGTTCCGTAGGGTCCTGTAGGTTTCCATAAGCGCCCGCAGAGGTTTGAAGGGACCCGTACTGTTCCGTAAGGATCCATAGGGCTCCGTAGAGCTTCGTAGGTTCCCTAGAGGCCTGTAGAGTACCGCAGGAGCCAGTAGTGTTCTGTAGGGGTCCGTAAGGTTCCTTCCATAGGGGCTGGCAGTGTTCCGTAGGGTCCTCTAGGGTTGAGTAAGTGCCCGCAGGAGTCTGTAGGAGTCTGTGGGATTCTGTAAGGTTCCGGAGGGTTCTGCCGGGTTCCGTAGGGGCCCGTAGAGTTCCGTAGTGGCTGGTAAAGTTCCCTAGAGCCCTGTACCGTTCCGTAACTGCCTGCAAGGGTCTTTAGGCTTCCGTAGGGGCTGGTAGGGTTCCATAACGTTCCGTGGGTTCCTGCAGAGTTCTGCAAGTGCCCGCAGGGGCCTGTAGGGGCCCACAGTGTTTCTGTCAGGTTCCGTAGAGTTGCGTAGGTGCCATAGGTTTCCGTAGCGGCTGGTAGTATTCCATAGGGGTCTGTAGGGTTCCGTAGGCACCTGCAGTGTTCTGTAGGAGCCCATAGCGTTTTCGTGAGGTTCCGTTGTGTTGCTAAGGGTCTTGTAGAGTGCTGTCGGATCCTGTAGTATTCTGTAGGGTTCCAGAGGGGCTCGTAGGGTTCCGTCGAAATCTGTAGGCTTCCCTAGGGGCCCGTGGAGACCCGTAGATTTCCGTAGGGGCCTGTAGGGTTGTGTAAGTGCCCGCAGGGGTTGGTAGGAGCTTGTAGGGTGCCATATGTTTCCGGAGGGTTGTGTAGGGTTCCATAGGGGCCTGTGGTGTTCCCTAGGGGCCTGTAGAGTCTCGTACAGTTCCGTAGGGTCCTGTAGGTTTCCATAAGCGCCCGCAGAGGTCTGAAGGGGCCCGTACTGTTCCGTAAGGATCCATAGGGCTCCGTAGAGCTTCGTAGGTTCCCTAGAGGCTTGTAGAGTACCGCAGGAGCCAGTAGTGTTTAGTAGGGGCCCGTAGGGTTCCTTTCATAGGGGCTGGCAGTGTTCCGTAGGTTCCTCTAGGGTTGTGTAAGTGCCCGTAGGAGTCTGTGGGATTCTGTAAAGTTCCGGAGGGTTCTGCAGGGTTCCGTAGGGGCCCGTAGAATTCCGTAGTGGCTGGTAAAGTTCCGTAGGGCCCTGTGGGGTTCTGTATGGACCTGTAGGGTTCCGTAGGGGCCTGCAGGGTTCTGTAAGTGCCCGCAGGGGTCTGTAGGGTTCCGTAGGCACCTGCAGTGTTCTGTAGGAGCCCATAGGGTTTTAGTGAGGTTCCGTTGTGTTGCTAAGGGTCTTGTAGAGTGCTGTCGGGTCCTGGAGTATTCTGTAGGGTTCCAGAGGGGCTCGTAGGGTTCCGTCAAAATCTGTAGGCTTCCCTAGGGGCCCGTGGCGTCCCGTAGATTTCCGTAGGGGCCTGTAGGGTTGTGTAAGTGCCCGCAGGGGTTGGTAGGAGCTTGTAGGGTGCCATATGTTTCCGGAGGGTTGTGTAGGGTTCCGTAGGGGCCTGTGGTGTTCCCTAGGGGCCTGTAGAGTCTCGTACAGTTCCGTAGGGTCCTGTAGGTTTCCATAAGCGCCCGCAGAGGTCTGAAGGGGCCCGTACTGTTCCGTAAGGATCCATAGGGCTCCGTAGAGCTTCGTAGGTTCCCTAGAGGCCTGTAGAGTACCGCAGGAGCCAGTAGTGTTCTGTAGGGGTCCGTAAGGTTCCTTCCATAGGGGCTGGCAGTGTTCCGTAGGGTCCTCTAGGGTTGAGTAAGTGCCCGCAGGAGTCTGTAGGAGTCTGTGGGATTCTGTAAGGTTCTGGAGGGTTCTGCCGGGTTCCGTAGGGGCCCGTAGAGTTCCGTAGTGGCTGGTAAAGTTCCCTAGAGCCCTGTACCGTTCCGTAACTGCCTGCAAGGGTCTTTAGGCTTCCGTAGGGGCTGGTAGGGTTCCATAAAGTTCCGTGGGTTCCTGCAGAGTTCTGCAAGTGCCCACAAGGGCCTGTAGGGGCCCACAGTGTTTCTGTCAGGTTCCGTAGAGTTGCGTAGGTGCCATAGGTTTCCGTAGCGGCTGGTAGTATTCCGTAGGGGTCTGTAGGGTTCCGTAGGCACCTGCAGTGTTCTGTAGGAGCCCATAGGGTTTTAGTGAGGTTCCGTTGTGTTGCTAAGGGTCTTGTAGAGTGCTGTCGGGTCCTGGAGTATTCTGTAGTGTTCCAGAGGGGCTCGTAGGGTTCTGTCGAAATCTGTAGGCTTCCCTAGGGGCCCGTGGAGACCCGTAGATTTCTGTAGGGGCCTGTAGGGTTGTGTAAGTGCCCGCAGGGGTTGGTAGGAGCTTGTAGGGTGCCATATATTTCCGGAGGGTTGTGTAGGGTTCCGTAGGGGCCTGTGGTGTTCCCTAGGGGCCTGTAGAGTCTCGTACAGTTCCGTAGGGTCCTGTAGGTTTCCATAAGCGCCCGCAGAGGTTTGAAGGGACCCGTACTGTTCCGTAAGGATCCACAGGGCTCCCTAGAGGTTCGTAGGTTCCCTAGAGGCCTGTAGAGTACCGCAGGAGCCAGTAGTGTTCTGTAGGGCTCCGTAAGGTTCCTTCCATAGGGGCTGGCAGTGTTCCGTAGGGTCCTCTAGGGTTGAGTAAGTGCCCGCAGGAGTCTGTAGGAGTCTGTGGGATTCTGTAAGGTTCCGGAGGGTTCTGCCGGGTTCCGTAGGGGCCCGTAGAGTTCCGTAGTGGCTGGTAAAGTTCCCTAGAGCCCTGTACCGTTCCGTAACTGCCTGCAAGGGTCTTTAGGCTTCCGTAGGGGCTGGTAGGGTTCCATAAAGTTCCGTGGGTTCCTGCAGAGTTCTGCAAGTGCCCACAAGGGCCTGTAGGGGCCCACAGTGTTTCTGTCAGGTTCCGTAGAGTTCCATAGGTGCCATAGGTTTCCGTAGCGGCTGGTAGTATTCCGTAGGGGTCTGTAGGGTTCCGTAGGCACCTGCAGTGTTCTGTAGGAGCCCATAGGGTTTTAGTGAGGTTCCGTTGTGTTGCTAAGGGTCTTGTAGAGTGCTGTCGGGTCCTGGAGTATTCTGTAGGGTTCCAGAGGGGCTCGTAGGGTTCCGTCAAAATCTGTAGGCTTCCCTAGGGGCCCGTGGCGTCCCGTAGATTTCCGTAGGGGCCTGTAGGGTTGTGTAAGTGCCCGCAGGGGTTGGTAGGAGCTTGTAGGGTGCCATATGTTTCCGGAGGGTTGTGTAGGGTTCCGTAGGGGCCTGTGGTGTTCCCTAGGGGCCTGTAGAGTCTCGTACAGTTCCGTAGGGTCCTGTAGGTTTCCATAAGCGCCCGCAGAGGTCTGAAGGGGCCCGTACTGTTCCGTAAGGATCCACAGGGCTCCGTAGAGCTTCGTAGGTTCCCTAGAGGCCTGTAGAGTACCGCAGGAGCCAGTAGTGTTCTGTAGGGCTCCGTAAGGTTCCTTCCATAGGGGCTGGCAGTGTTCCGTAGGGTCCTCTAGGGTTGAGTAAGTGCCCGCAGGAGTCTGTAGGAGTCTGTGGGATTCTGTAAGGTTCCGGAGGGTTCTGCCGGGTTCCGTAGGGGCCCGTAGAGTTCCGTAGTGGCTGGTAAAGTTCCCTAGAGCCCTGTACCGTTCCGTAACTGCCTGCAAGGGTCTTTAGGCTTCCGTAGGGGCTGGTAGGGTTCCTTAAAGTTCCGTGGGTTCCTGCAGACTTCTGCAAGTGCCCGCAGGGGCCTGTAGGGGCCCACAGTGTTTCTGTCAGGTTCCGTAGAGTTGCGTAGGTGCCATAGGTTTCCGTAGCGGCTGGTAGTATTCCGTAGGGGTCTGTAGGGTTCCGTAGGCACCTGCAGTGTTCTGTAGGAGCCCATAGGGTTTTAGTGAGGTTCCGTTGTGTCGCTAAGGGTCTTGTAGAGTGCTGTCGGGTCCTGGAGTATTCTGTAGGGTTCCAGAGGGGCTCGTAGGGTTCCGTTGAAATCTGTAGGCTTCCCTAGGGGCCCGTGGAGTCCCGTAGATTTCCGTAGGGGCCTGTAGGGTTGTGTAAGTGCCCGCAGGGGTTGGTAGGAGCTTGTAGGGTGCCATATGTTTCCGGAGGGTTGTGTAGGGTTCCGTAGTGGCCTGTGGTGTTCCCTAGGGGCCTGTAGAGTCTTGTACGGTTCCGTAGGGACCTGTAGTGTTCCCTAGGGGCCTGTAGAGTCTCGTATTTTTCCGTACGGTCCTGTAGGTTTCCATAAGCGCCCGCAGAGGTCTGAAGGGGCCCGTACTGTTCTGTAAGGATCCATAGGGTTCCGTAGAGCTTCGTAGGTTCCCTAGAGGCTTGTAGAGTACCGCAGGAGCCAGTAGTGTTCTGTAGGGGCCCGTAGGGTTCCTTCCATAGGGGCTGGCAGTGTTCCGTAGGGTCCTCTAGGGTTGAGTAAGTGCCCGTAGGAGTCTGTGGGATTCTGTAAGGTTCCGGAGGGTTCTGCAGGGTTCCGTAGGGGCCCGTAGAGTTCCGTAGTGGCTGGTAAAGTTCCGTAGGGCCCTGTGGGGTTCTGTATGGACCTGTAGGGTTCCGTAGGGGCCTGCAGGGTTCTGTAAGTGCCCGCAGGTGTCTGTAGGGTTCCGTAGGCACCTGCAGTGTTCTGTAGGAGCCCATAGGGTTTTAGTGAGGTTCCGTTGTGTTGCTAAGGGTCTTGTAGAGTGCTGTCGGGTCCTGGAGTATTCTGTAGGGTTCCAGAGGGGCTCGTAGGGTTCCGTCAAAATCTGTAGGCTTCCCTAGGGGCCCGTGGAGACCCGTAGATTTCTGTAGGGGCCTGTAGGGTTGTGTAAGTGCCCGCAGGGGTTGGTAGGAGCTTGTAGGGTGCCATATATTTCCGGAGGGTTGTGTAGGGTTCCGTAGGGGCCTGTGGTGTTCCCTAGGGGCCTGTAGAGTCTCGTACAGTTCCGTAGGGTCCTGTAGGTTTCCATAAGTGCCCGCAGAGGTTTGAAGGGACCCGTACTGTTCCGTAAGGATCCACAGGGCTCCGTAGAGCTTCGTAGGTTCCCTAGAGGCCTGTAGAGTACCGCAGGAGCCAGTAGTGTTCTGTAGGGGTCCGTAAGGTTCCTTCCATAGGGGCTGGCAGTGTTCCGTAGGGTCCTCTAGGGTTGAGTAAGTGCCCGCAGGAGTCTGTAGGAGTCTGTGGGATTCTGTAAGGTTCCGGAGGGTTCTGCCGGGTTCCGTAGGGGCCCGTAGAGTTCCGTAGTGGCTGGTAAAGTTCCCTAGAGCCCTGTACCGTTCCGTAACTGCCTGCAAGGGTCTTTAGGCTTCCGTAGGGGCTGGTAGGGTTCCATAAAGTTCCGTGGGTTCCTGCAGAGTTCTGCAAGTGCCCACAAGGGCCTGTAGGGGCCCACAGTGTTTCTGTCAGGTTCCGTAGAGTTGCGTAGGTGCCATAGGTTTCCGTAGCGGCTGGTAGTATTCCGTAGGGGTCTGTAGGGTTCCGTAGGCACCTGCAGTGTTCTGTAGGAGCCCATAGGGTTTTAGTGAGGTTCCGTTGTGTTGCTAAGGGTCTTGTAGAGTGCTGTCGGGTCCTGGAGTATTCTGTAGGGTTCCAGAGGGGCTCGTAGGGTTCTGTCAAAATCTGTAGGCTTCCCTAGGGGCCCGTAGAGTCCCGTAGATTTTCGTAGGGGCCTGTAGGGTTGTGTAAGTGCCCGCAGGGGTTGGTAGGAGCTTGTAGGGTGCCATATGTTTCCGGAGGGTTGTGTAGGGTTCCGTAGGGGCCTGTGGTGTTCCCTAGGGGCCTGTAGAGTCTCGTACGGTTCCGTAGAGACCTGTAGTGTTCCCTAGGGGCCTGTAGAGTCTCGTATTTTTCCGTACGGTCCTGTAGGTTTCCATAAGCGCCCGCAGAGGTCTGAAGGGGCCCGTACTGTTCTGTAAGGATCCATAGGGCTCCGTAGAGCTTCGTAGGTTCCCTAGAGGCCTGTAGAGTACCGCAGGAGCCAGTAGTGTTCTGTAGGGGCCCGTAGGGTTCCTTTCATAGGGGCTGGCAGTGTTCCGTAGGGTCCTCTAGGGTTGAGTAAGTGCCCGTAGGAGTCTGTGGGATTCTGTAAGGTTCCAGAGGGTTCTGCAGGGTTCCGTAGGGGCCCGTAGAGTTCCGTAGTGGCTGGTAAAGTTCCGTAGGGCCCTGTGGGGTTCTGTATGGACCTGTAGGGTTCCGTAGCGGCCTGCAGGGTTCGGTAAGTGCCCGTAGCTGTCTGTAGGGTTCCGTAGGGGTCTGTAGGGTTCCGTAGGCACCTGCAGTGTTCTGTAGGAGCCCATAGGGTTTTAGTGAGGTTCCGTTGTGTTGCTAAGGGTCTTGTAGAGTGCTGTCGGGTCCTGGAGTATTCTGTAGGGTTCCAGAGGGGCTCGTAGGGTTCCGTCGAAATCTGTAGGCTTCCCTAGGGGCCCGTGGCGTCCCGTAGATTTCCGTAGGGGCCTGTAGGGTTGTGTAAGTGCCCGCAGGGGTTGGTAGGAGCTTGTAGGGTGCCATATGTTTTCGGAGGGTTGTGGAGGGTTCCATAGGGGCCTGTGGTGTTCCCTAGGGGCCTGTAGAGTCTCGTACGGTTCCGTAGGGGCCTGTGGTGTTCCCTAGGGGCCTGTAGAGTCTCGTACAGTTCCGTAGGGTCCTGTAGGTTTCCATAAGCGCCCGCAGAGGTCTGAAAGGGCCCGTACTGTTCCGTAAGGATCCATAGGGCTCCGTAGAGCTTCGTAGGTTCCCTAGAGGCCTGTAGAGTACCGCAGGAGCCAGTAGTGTTCTGTAGGGGTCCGTAAGGTTCCTTCCATAGGGGCTGGCAGTGTTCCGTAGGGTCCTCTAGGGTTGAGTAAGTGCCCGCAGGAGTCTGTAGGAGTCTGTGGGATTCTGTAAGGTTCTGGAGGGTTCTGCCGGGTTCCGTAGGGGCCCGTAGAGTTCCGTAGTGGCTGGTAAAGTTCCCTAGAGCCCTGTACCGTTCCGTAACTGCCTGCAAGGGTCTTTAGGCTTCCGTAGGGGCTGGTAGGGTTCCATAACGTTCCGTGGGTTCCTGCAGAGTTCTGCAAGTGCCCACAAGGGCCTGTAGGGGCCCACAGTGTTTCTGTCAGGTTCCGTAGAGTTGCGTAGGTGCCATAGGTTTCCGTAGCGGCTGGTAGTATTCCGTAGGGGTCTGTAGGGTTCCGTAGGCACCTGCAGTGTTCTGTAGGAGCCCATAGGGTTTTAGTGAGGTTCCGTTGTGTTGCTAAGGGTCTTGTAGAGTGCTGTCGGGTCCTGGAGTATTCTGTAGGGTTCCAGAGGGGCTCGTAGGGTTCCGTCAAAATCTGAAGGGTTCCCTAGGGGCCCGTGGAGACCCGTAGATTTCTGTAGGGGCCTGTAGGGTTGTGTAAGTGCCCGCAGGGGTTGGTAGGAGCTTGTAGGGTGCCATATATTTCCGGAGGGTTGTGTAGGGTTCCGTAGGGGCCTGTGGTGTTCCCTAGGGGCCTGTAGAGTCTCGTACAGTTCCGTAGGGTCCTGTAGGTTTCCATAAGCGCCCGCAGAGGTTTGAAGGGACCCGTACTGTTCCGTAAGGATCCACAGGGCTCCGTAGAGCTTCGTAGGTTCCCTAGAGGCCTGTAGAGTACCGCAGGAGCCAGTAGTGTTCTGTAGGGGTCCGTAAGGTTCCTTCCATAGGGGCTGGCAGTGTTCCGTAGGGTCCTCTAGGGTTGAGTAAGTGCCCGCAGGAGTCTGTAGGAGTCTGTGGGATTCTGTAAGGTTCCGGAGGGTTCTGCCGGGTTCCGTAGGGGCCCGTAGAGTTCCGTAGTGGCTGGTAAAGTTCCCTAGAGCCCTGTACCGTTCCGTAACTGCCTGCAAGGGTCTTTAGGCTTCCGTAGGGGCTGGTAGGGTTCCTTAAAGTTCCGTGGGTTCCTGCAGAGTTCTGCAAGTGCCCACAAGGGCCTGTAGGGGCCCACAGTGTTTCTGTCAGGTTCCGTAGAGTTGCGTAGGTGCCATAGGTTTCCGTAGCGGCTGGTAGTATTCCGTAGGGGTCTGTAGGGTTCCGTAGGCACCTGCAGTGTTCTGTAGGAGCCCATAGGGTTTTAGTGAGGTTCCGTTGTGTCGCTAAGGGTCTTGTAGAGTGCTGTCGGGTCCTGGAGTATTCTGTAGGGTTCCAGAGGGGCTCGTAGGGTTCCGTCAAAATCTGTAGGCTTCCCTAGGGGCCCGTGGCGTCCTGTAGATTTCCGTAGGGGCCTGTAGGGTTGTGTAAGTGCCCGCAGGGGTTGGTAGGAGCTTGTAGGGTGCCATATGTTTCCGGAGGGTTGTGTAGGGTTCCGTAGTGGCCTGTGGCGTTCCCTAGGGGCCTGTAGAGTCTTGTACGGTTCCGTAGGGACCTGTAGTGTTCCCTAGGGGCCTGTAGAGTCTCGTATTTTTCCGTACGGTCCTGTAGGTTTCCATAAGCGCCCGCAGAGGTCTGAAGGGGCCCGTACTGTTCTGTAAGGATCCATAGGGTTCCGTAGAGCTTCGTAGGTTCCCTAGAGGCTTGTAGAGTACCGCAGGAGCCAGTAGTGTTCTGTAGGGGCCCGTAGGGTTCCTTCCATAGGGGCTGGCAGTGTTCCGTAGGGTCCTCTAGGGTTGAGTAAGTGCCCGTAGGAGTCTGTGGGATTCTGTAAGGTTCCAGAGGGTTCTGCAGGGTTCCGTAGGGGCCCGTAGAGTTCCGTAGTGGCTGGTAAAGTTCCGTAGGGCCCTGTGGGGTTCTGTATGGACCTGTAGGGTTCCGTAGGGGCCTGCAGGGTTCTGTAAGTGCCCGCAGGTGTCTGTAGGGTTCCGTAGGCACCTGCAGTGTTCTGTAGGAGCCCATAGGGTTTTAGTGAGGTTCCGTTGTGTTGCTAAGGGTCTTGTAGAGTGCTGTCGGGTCCTGGAGTATTCTGTAGGGTTCCAGAGGGGCTCGTAGGGTTCCGTCAAAATCTGTAGGCTTCCCTAGGGGCCCGTGGAGACCCGTAGATTTCTGTAGGGGCCTGTAGGGTTGTGTAAGTGCCCGCAGGGGTTGGTAGGAGCTTGTAGGGTGCCATATATTTCCGGAGGGTTGTGTAGGGTTCCGTAGGGGCCTGTGGTGTTCCCTAGGGGCCTGTAGAGTCTCGTACAGTTCCGTAGGGTCCTGTAGGTTTCCATAAGTGCCCGCAGAGGTTTGAAGGGACCCGTACTGTTCCGTAAGGATCCACAGGGCTCCTTAGAGCTTCGTAGGTTCCCTAGAGGCCTGTAGAGTACCGCAGGAGCCAGTAGTGTTCTGTAGGGGTCCGTAAGGTTCCTTCCATAGGGGCTGGCAGTGTTCCGTAGGGTCCTCTAGGGTTGAGTAAGTGCCCGCAGGAGTCTGTAGGAGTCTGTGGGATTCTGTAAGGTTCCGGAGGGTTCTGCCGGGTTCTGTAGGGGCCCGTAGAGTTCCGTAGTGGCTGGTAAAGTTCCCTAGAGCCCTGTACCGTTCCGTAACTGCCTGCAAGGGTCTTTAGGCTTCCGTAGGGGCTGGTAGGGTTCCATAAAGTTCCGTGGGTTCCTGCAGAGTTCTGCAAGTGCCCACAAGGGCCTGTAGGGGCCCACAGTGTTTCTGTCAGGTTCCGTAGAGTTGCGTAGGTGCCATAGGTTTCCGTAGCGGCTGGTAGTATTCCGTAGGGGTCTGTAGGGTTCCGTAGGCACCTGCAGTGTTCTGTAGGAGCCCATAGGGTTTTAGTGAGGTTCCGTTGTGTTGCTAAGGGTCTTGTAGAGTGCTGTCGGGTCCTGGAGTATTCTGTAGGGTTCCAGAGGGGCTCGTAGGGTTCTGTCAAAATCTGTAGGCTTCCCTAGGGGCCCGTAGAGTCCCGTAGATTTTCGTAGGGGCCTGTAGGGTTGTGTAAGTGCCCGCAGGGGTTGGTAGGAGCTTGTAGGGTGCCATATGTTTCCGGAGGGTTGTGTAGGGTTCCGTAGGGGCCTGTGGTGTTCCCTAGGGGCCTGTAGAGTCTCGTACGGTTCCGTAGAGACCTGTAGTGTTCCCTAGGGGCCTGTAGAGTCTCGTATTTTTCCGTACGGTCCTGTAGGTTTCCATAAGCGCCCGCAGAGGTCTGAAGGGGCCCGTACTGTTCTGTAAGGATCCATAGGGCTCCGTAGAGCTTCGTAGGTTCCCTAGAGGCCTGTAGAGTACCGCAGGAGCCAGTAGTGTTCTGTAGGGGCCCGTAGGGTTCCTTTCATAGGGGCTGGCAGTGTTCCGTAGGGTCCTCTAGGGTTGAGTAAGTGCCCGTAGGAGTCTGTGGGATTCTGTAAGGTTCCAGAGGGTTCTGCAGGGTTCCGTAGGGGCCCGTAGAGTTCCGTAGTGGCTGGTAAAGTTCCGTAGGGCCCTGTGGGGTTCTGTATGGACCTGTAGGGTTCCGTAGCGGCCTGCAGGGTTCGGTAAGTGCCCGTAGCTGTCTGTAGGGTTCCGTAGGGGTCTGTAGGGTTCCGTAGGCACCTGCAGTGTTCTGTAGGAGCCCATAGGGTTTTAGTGAGGTTCCGTTGTGTTGCTAAGGGTCTTGTAGAGTGCTGTCGGGTCCTGGAGTATTCTGTAGGGTTCCAGAGGGGCTCGTAGGGTTCCGTCGAAATCTGTAGGCTTCCCTAGGGGCCCGTGGCGTCCCGTAGATTTCCGTAGGGGCCTGTAGGGTTGTGTAAGTGCCCGCAGGGGTTGGTAGGAGCTTGTAGGGTGCCATATGTTTTCGGAGGGTTGTGTAGGGTTCCATAGGGGCCTGTGGTGTTCCCTAGGGGCCTGTAGAGTCTCGTACGGTTCCGTAGGGGCCTGTGGTGTTCCCTAGGGGCCTGTAGAGTCTCGTACAGTTCCGTAGGGTCCTGTAGGTTTCCATAAGCGCCCGCAGAGGTCTGAAAGGGCCCGTACTGTTCCGTAAGGATCCATAGGGCTCCGTAGAGCTTCGTAGGTTCCCTAGAGGCCTGTAGAGTACCGCAGGAGCCAGTAGTGTTCTGTAGGGGTCCGTAAGGTTCCTTCCATAGGGGCTGGCAGTGTTCCGTAGGGTCCTCTAGGGTTGAGTAAGTGCCCGCAGGAGTCTGTAGGAGTCTGTGGGATTCTGTAAGGTTCTGGAGGGTTCTGCCGGGTTCCGTAGGGGCCCGTAGAGTTCCGTAGTGGCTGGTAAAGTTCCCTAGAGCCCTGTACCGTTCCGTAACTGCCTGCAAGGGTCTTTAGGCTTCCGTAGGGGCTGGTAGGGTTCCATAACGTTCCGTGGGTTCCTGCAGAGTTCTGCAAGTGCCCACAAGGGCCTGTAGGGGCCCACAGTGTTTCTGTCAGGTTCCGTAGAGTTGCGTAGGTGCCATAGGTTTCCATAGCGGCTGGTAGTATTCCGTAGGGGTCTGTAGGGTTCCGTAGGCACCTGCAGTGTTCTGTAGGAGCCCATAGGGTTTTAGTGAGGTTCCGTTGTGTTGCTAAGGGTCTTGTAGAGTGCTGTCGGGTCCTGGAGTATTCTGTAGGGTTCCAGAGGGGCTCGTAGGGTTCCGTCAAAATCTGAAGGGTTCCCTAGGGGCCCGTGGAGACCCGTAGATTTCTGTAGGGGCCTGTAGGGTTGTGTAAGTGCCCGCAGGGGTTGGTAGGAGCTTGTAGGGTGCCATATATTTCCGGAGGGTTGTGTAGGGTTCCGTAGGGGCCTGTGGTGTTCCCTAGGGGCCTGTAGAGTCTCGTACAGTTCCGTAGGGTCCTGTAGGTTTCCATAAGCGCCCGCAGAGGTTTGAAGGGACCCGTACTGTTCCGTAAGGATCCACAGGGCTCCGTAGAGCTTCGTAGGTTCCCTAGAGGCCTGTAGAGTACCGCAGGAGCCAGTAGTGTTCTGTAGGGGTCCGTAAGGTTCCTTCCATAGGGGCTGGCAGTGTTCCGTAGGGTCCTCTAGGGTTGAGTAAGTGCCCGCAGGAGTCTGTAGGAGTCTGTGGGATTCTGTAAGGTTCCGGAGGGTTCTGCCGGGTTCCGTAGGGGCCCGTAGAGTTCCGTAGTGGCTGGTAAAGTTCCCTAGAGCCCTGTACTGTTCCGTAACTGCCTGCAAGGGTCTTTAGGCTTCCGTAGGGGCTGGTAGGGTTCCATAACGTTCCGTGGGTTCCTGCAGAGTTCTGCAAGTGCCCACAAGGGCCTGTAGGGGCCCACAGTGTTTCTGTCAGGTTCCGTAGAGTTCCATAGGTGCCATAGGTTTCCGTAGCGGCAGGTAGTATTCCGTAGGGGTCTGTAGGGTTCCGTAGGCACCTGCAGTGTTCTGTAGGAGCCCATAGGGTTTTAGTGAGGTTCCGTTGTGTCGCTAAGGGTCTTGTAGAGTGCTGTCGGGTCCTGGAGTATTCTGTAGGGTTCCAGAGGGGCTCGTAGGGTTCCGTCAAAATCTGTAGGCTTCCCTAGGGGCCCGTGGAGTCCCGTAGATTTCCGTAGGGGCCTGTAGGGTTGTGTAAGTGCCCGCAGGGGTTGGTAGGAGCTTGTAGGGTGCCATATGTTTCCGGAGGGTTGTGTAGGGTTCCGTAGGGGCCTGTGGTGTTCCCTAGGGGCCTGTAGAGTCTCGTACGGTTCCGTAGGGACCTGTAGTGTTCCCTAGGGGCCTGTAGAGTCTCGTATTTTTCCATACGGTCCTGTAGGTTTCCATAAGCGCCCGCAGAGGTCTGAAGGGGCCCGTACTGTTCCGTAAGGATCCATAGGGTTCTGTAGAGCTTCGTAGGTTCCCTAGAGGCCTGTAGAGTACCGCAGGAGCCAGTAGTGTTCTGTAGGGGCCCGTAGGGTTCCTTCCATAGGGGCTGGCAGTGTTCCGTAGGGTCCTCTAGGGTTGTGTAAGTGCCCGCAGGAGTCTGTAGGAGTCTGTGGGATTCTGTAAGGTTCTGGAGGGTTCTGCCGGGTTCCGTAGGGGCCCGTAGAGTTCCGTAGTGGCTGGTAAAGTTCCCTAGGGCCCTGTACCGTTCCGTAACTGCCTGCAAGGGTCTTTAGGCTTCCGTAGGGACTGGTAGGGTTCCATAAAGTTCCGTGGGTTCCTGCAGAGTTCTGCAAGTGCCCACAAGGGCCTGTAGGGGCCCACAGTGTTTCTGTCAGGTTCCGTAGAGTTCCATAGGTGCCATAGGTTTCCGTAGCGGCAGGTAGTATTCCGTAGGGGTCTGTAGGGTTCCGTAGGCACCTGCAGTGTTCTGTAGGAGCCCATAGGGTTTTAGTGAGGTTCCGTTGTGTCGCTAAGGGTCTTGTAGAGTGCTGTCGGGTCCTGGAGTATTCTGTAGGGTTCCAGAGGGGCTCGTAGGGTTCCGTCAAAATCTGTAGGCTTCCCTAGGGGCCCGTGGCGTCCCGTAGATTTCCGTAGGGGCCTGTAGGGTTGTGTAAGTGCCCGCAGGGGTTGGTAGGAGCTTGTAGGGTGCCATATGTTTCCGGAGGGTTGTGTAGGGTTCCGTAGGGGCCTGTGGTGTTCCCTAGGGGCCTGTAGAGTCTCGTACGGTTCCGTAGGGACCTGTAGTGTTCCCTAGGGGCCTGTAGAGTCTCGTATTTTTCCGTACGGTCCTGTAGGTTTCCATAAGCGCCCGCAGAGGTCTGAAGGGGCCCGTACTGTTCCGTAAGGATCCATAGGGCTCCGTAGAGCTTCGTAGGTTCCCTAGAGGCCTGTAGAGTACCGCAGGAGCCAGTAGTGTTCTGTAGGGGCCCGTAGGGTTCCTTCCATAGGGGCTGGCAGTGTTCCGTAGGGTCCTCTAGGGTTGAGTAAGTGCCCGTAGGAGTCTGTGGGATTCTGTAAGGTTCCGGAGGGTTCTGCAGGGTTCCGTAGGGGCCCGTAGAGTTCCGTAGTGGCTGGTAAAGTTCCGTAGGGCCCTGTGGGGTTCTGTATGGACCTGTAGGGTTCCGTAGGGGCCTGCAGGGTTCTGTAAGTGCCCGCAGTGTTCTGTAGGAGCCCATAGGGTTTTAGTGAGGTTCCGTTGTGTTGCTAAGGGTCTTGTAGAGTGCTGTCGGGTCCTGGAGTATTCTGTAGGGTTCCAGAGGGGCTCGTAGGGTTCCGTCAAAATCTGTAGGCTTCCCTAGGGGCCCGTGGAGACCCGTAGATTTCCGTAGGGGCCTGTAGGGTTGTGTAAGTGCCCGCAGGGGTTGGTAGGAGCTTGTAGAGTGCCATATGTTTCCGGAGGGTTGTGTAGGGTTCCGTAGGGGCCTGTGTTGTTCCCTAGGGGCCTGTAGAGTCTCGTACAGTTCCGTAGGGTCCTGTAGGTTTCCATAAGCGCCCGCAGAGGTTTGAAGGGACCCGTACTGTTCCGTAAGGATCCATAGGGCTCCGTAGAGCTTCGTAGGTTCCCTAGAGGCCTGTAGAGTACCGCAGGAGCCAGTAGTGTTCTGTAGGGGCCCGTAGGGTTCCTTCCATAGGGGCTGGCAGTGTTCCGTAGGGTCCTCTAGGGTTGTGTAAGTGCCCGCAGGAGTCTGTAGGATTCTGTAAGGTTCTGGAGCGTTCTGCCGGGTTCCGTAGGGGCCCGTAGAGTTCCGTAGTGGCTTGTAAATTTCCCTAGGGCCCTGTACCGTTCCGTAACTGCCTGCAAGGGTCTTTAGGCTTCCGTAGGGGCTGGTAGGGTTCCATAAAGTTCCGTGGGTTCCTGCAGAGTTCTGCAAGTGCCCACAAGGGCCTGTAGGGGCCCACAGTGTTTCTGTCAGGTTCCGTAGAGTTCCATAGGTGCCATAGGTTTCCGTAGCGGCAGGTAGTATTCCGTAGGGGTCTGTAGGGTTCCGTAGGCACCTGCAGTGTTCTGTAGGAGCCCATAGGGTTTTAGTGAGGTTCCGTTGTGTCGCTAAGGGTCTTGTAGAGTGCTGTCGGGTCCTGGAGTATTCTGTAGGGTTCCAGAGGGGCTCGTAGGGTTCCGTCAAAATCTGTAGGCTTCCCTAGGGGCCCGTGGCGTCCCGTAGATTTCCGTAGGGGCCTGTAGGGTTGTGTAAGTGCCCGCAGGGGTTGGTAGGAGCTTGTAGGGTGCCATATGTTTCCGGAGGGTTGTGTAGGGTTCCGTAGGGGCCTGTGGTGTTCCCTAGGGGCCTGTAGAGTCTCGTACGGTTCCGTAGGGACCTGTAGTGTTCCCTAGGGGCCTGTAGAGTCTCGTATTTTTCCGTACGGTCCTGTAGGTTTCCATAAGCGCCCGCAGAGGTCTGAAGGGGCCCGTACTGTTCCGTAAGGATCCATAGGGCTCCGTAGAGCTTCGTAGGTTCCCTAGAGGCCTGTAGAGTACCGCAGGAGCCAGTAGTGTTCTGTAGGGGCCCGTAGGGTTCCTTCCATAGGGGCTGGCAGTGTTCCGTAGGGTCCTCTAGGGTTGAGTAAGTGCCCGTAGGAGTCTGTGGGATTCTGTAAGGTTCCGGAGGGTTCTGCAGGGTTCCGTAGGGGCCCGTAGAGTTCCGTAGTGGCTGGTAAAGTTCCGTAGGGCCCTGTGGGGTTCTGTATGGACCTGTAGGGTTCCGTAGGGGCCTGCAGGGTTCTGTAAGTGCCCGCAGTGTTCTGTAGGAGCCCATAGGGTTTTAGTGAGGTTCCGTTGTGTTGCTAAGAGTCTTGTAGAGTGCTGTCGGATCCTGGAGTATTCTGTAGGGTTCCAGAGGGGCTCGTAGGGTTCCGTCGAAATCTGTAGGCTTCCCTAGGGGCCCATGGAGACCCGTAGATTTCCGTAGGGGCCTGTAGGGTTGTGTAAGTGCCCGCAGGGGTTGGTAGGAGCTTGTAGGGTGCCATATGTTTCCAGAGGGTTGTGTAGGGTTCCATAGGGGCCTGTGGTGTTCCCTAGGGGCCTGTAGAGTCTCGTACGGTTCCGTAGGGGCCTGTGGTGTTCCCTAGGGGCCTGTAGAGTCTCGTACAGTTCCGTAGGGTCCTGTAGGTTTCCATAAGCGCCCGCAGAGGTCTGAAGGGGCCCGTACTGTTCCGTAAGGATCCATAGGGCTCCGTAGAGCTTCGTAGGTTCCCTAGAGGCCTGTAGAGTACCGCAGGAGCCAGTAGTGTTCTGTAGGGCTCCGTAAGGTTCCTTCCATAGGGGCTGGCAGTGTTCCGTAGGGTCCTCTAGGGTTGAGTAAGTGCCCGCAGGAGTCTGTAGGAGTCTGTGGGATTCTGTAAGGTTCCGGAGGGTTCTGCAGGGTTCCGTAGGGGCCCGTAGAGTTCCGTAGTGGCTGGTAAAGTTCCGTAGGGCCCTGTGGGGTTCTGTATGGACCTGTAGGGTTCCGTAGCGGCCTGCAGGGTTCTGTAAGTGCCCGCAGTGTTCTGTAGGAGCCCATAGGGTTTTAGTGAGGTTCCGTTGTGTTGTAGGGTTCCGTAGGGGCTTGTGGTGTTCCCTAGGGGCATGTAGAATCTGGTACGTTTCCGTAGGGGCCTGTGGTGTTCCCTAGGGCCCTGTAGAGTCTGTACAGTTCCCGGTGGCACTCGCCGGCGCTGGGTGGTAGCGCGACGAGCTCGGGAGAGCGCCTGGCGGCACCCCGACGCGCGGGGTCAACGAGCGGCGATACCGGGAGAGCCCTCGGCTGCACTCGGAGGCGCGCGGTTGTACCGCTGAGAGCTCGGCATAGCACCCGGCGGCACCCCGAGCACCGTGGTGAAGGAGCGACGAACTCGGGTGAGCGCCCGGCGGCACCCCGAAGCGCGGGGTAAACAAGTGGCGATACCGGGAAAGGGCTCAGCAGCACTCGGATGCGCACGGTGGTAGCGCGGCGAGCTCGGCAGAGCGTCCGACGGCACCCCGAGCACCGTGGTGAAGGAGCGGCGATATAGGGAGAGCGCCTGGCGGCGCCACGAGGAGCGGGATGAGCGTGCGTCGGTTCGACCGGACGCACAGCGGCACCTGGAGGCGCACGGTGGTAGTGCGGCAAGCTCGGGAGAGCGCCCGGTGGCACCCAGACAAGCGGGATGAAGGTGCGGCGAGCTCGGGAGAGCGTCGGGCGGCACCCCGAGGAGCGGGATGAAGGTGCGGTGATATCGGGAGAGCGCTCGGCGGCACTCGGAGGCGTGCGGTGGTACCGCGGCGATATCCCGAGAGCACCCAGCGGCACTCACATGCGCAGGGTGGAGCGCGACGAGCTCGTGGAGCATCCGGCGGCACCCCGAGGAGCGGGATGAGCGTGCGTCGGGTCGACCGGACGCACAGCGACACCTGGAGGCGCACGGTGGTAGTGCGGCGAGCTCGGGAGAGCGCCCGGCGGCACCCCGAGGAGCGGGATGAGCATGCGTCGGGTCGACCGGTCGCACAGCGGCACCTGGAGGCGCACGGTGGTAGTGCGGCAATCTCGGGAGAGCGCCCGGCGGCACCCAGACAAGCGGGGTGAAAGTGCGGCGATATCGGAAGAGCGCTCGACGGCACTCGGAGGCGCGCGGTGGTACCGCGGCGAGATCCCGAGAGCATCCAGCGGAACTCGCATGCGCAGGTTGGATCTCGACGAGCTCGGGAGAGCGTCCGGCGGCACCCCGAGCACCGTGGTGAAGGAGCGGCGATATCGGGAGGGCGCTCGACGGCACTCGCCGGCGCACGGTGGTAGTGCGGCGAGCTTGGCAGAGCGCCCGGCGGCACCCAGACAAGCGTGGTGAAGGTGCGGCGATATCGGGAGAGCGTTCGGCGGCACTCGGAGGCGCGCGGTGGTACCGCGGCGAGATCCCGAGAGCACCCAACGGCACTCGCATGCGCAGGTTGGAGAGCGACGAGCTCGGCAGAGCGCCCGGCGGAACCCCGAGGAGCGGGATGAGCGTGCGTCGGGTGGACCGGACGCACAGCGACACCTGGAGGCGCACGGTGGTAGTGCGGCAAGCTCGGCAGAGCGCCCGGCGGCACCCGGAGCACCGTGTTGAAGGAGAGGCGATATCGGGAGAGCGCTTGGCGGCACTCGGAGGCGCGCGGTGGTACCGCGGCGAGATCCCCATAGCGCTCGTCACACTCGCCGGCACACGGTGGGCGCGTGGCCAGCTCGGGAGAGAGTCCGGCGGCACCCCGAGGAGCGGGATGAGCGTGCGTCGGGTCGACCGGACGCACAGCGGCACTTGGAGGCGCACGGTGGTACCGCGGCGAGATCCCGAGAGCACCCAGCGGCACCCCGAGGAGCGGGATGAGCGTGCGTCGGGTCGACAGGACGCACAGCGACACCTGGAGGCGCACGTTGGTAGTGCGGCAACCTCAGGAGAGTGCCCGGTGGCACACCAAGCACCGTGGTGAAGGAGCGGCGAGATGGGGAGAGGGCTCGGCGGCTCTCGTATGCGCGCGGTGGTACCACGGCGAGCTCAGGAAAGCGCCCGGCGGAACCCGGAGGAGCGGGATGAGCATGCGTCGGGTCGACCGGACGCACAGCGGCACCTGGAGGCGCACGGTGGTAGTGCGGCAACCTCGGGAGAGCGCCCGGTGGCACCCAGACAAGCGGGATGAATGTGCGGCGATATCGGGAGAGCGCTCGGCGGCACTCGCCGGCGCACGGTGGTAGCGCGATGACGCGTGGAAACAAACCTTACAACTCGCAGAGAGTTATAAAGCACGTATGTTTATTGCGGCGCCGGGTGCAAGGTGGATGTCTCCTCCTAACTTGCACACCCTTAGGCTAAACCCGTAGTTATTTATAATGCAAATCATACATATGTAAACTATTGGATGGGCTAATACAATTAGTTCTAACAATAGGTGTGACTATGGTAATTATTTCCGGAGCCTCATTATAATAATTCTCCTCCTTCAGGCATGTGCCTATCTTCTCCTGATGTTTTTCTTTTGGGGGGGCGTCTTAGGGAGTAAGTTCCACGATCACTGAACCGATTCGATTGTTTTGCTGATAGAGGCCGTAAAAGCCTCTTGCTATCTCCCTGTAATCGAGCAGGGTGTTCCGCTTGTCTTCTGCGTGGTCTGGCAGGGGTCGTAAAGTCTCTGGTTATTTTCTCCTGTTGTCAGTCAGGATGTTCCCATTTGCTTGCGAAGTGTTCCTTCAAGGCTGGGGCCCGCCTCCGCTAATTGGGCAATTCTTTGTTTTCTTTCCTCCCCTCCAAGGTTGAGATATACTCCTTGTCATGGTTAATTCCTCTGTTTTCTGTTTCAATCCCCCTTTTCTTTATTCATTTTTAAATTCTTTTACAATTGCCTACAACACTCTTTCCTTCTCTATCTGATTTCTAAGATACATCCCTGATTCCACTCGTTCCCGGAGCTGATGCCTTTTACATTGAATGTATTCGTCTCTGGCCCCCATGGTACAACACATAAAACATCTACCTATTACACATACTAAAATTCCTAACATAAGCACTGCGACTAAAAGGATAAGCAGTTGTCTAAGCCATGCCAGACTGGGTAACGATGAGGTTAGATTTTCCCAGAGGTCTGAGAACCCAAATGTGGTATCGTCCTGCGCAGTCTGATGCAAGATCTGAGTTTTAGCTATGAGATTTTGTAAGTCCTTTTCAATTCTTCCATTTTCATTTACATATGAGCAACAGCTCTGATTAATCACTGTGCATAAGCCTCCCTCTTTCCAAGTTAGTAAATCTAATGCCATTCTATTTTGTCCAACTACATTTGCTAAAGACTGGACTTCTTGTTGAAGTGCCTGTATAGCATCTATTGTGGATTTCTCAATCGCTTCTATAGTAGCTGATATGTTTATAACTGCTTTCTCCAATTCACTAACGCCTAGGGATGGTATAAGCCATCTTACAAAGCTATGAAATCTTGTTCCCCTTGTCACTAGAGGGTTTTCTACTTCTCGAATTCTCCTCCAAGGTGTTCTGAACATACCTGAGGGGATTTCGGACTGATTAAACACTGTATCTTGGCTAGTTAGATAGCCTATCGTGCAGGTTCCCTTCCAGCCTGCAGGTAGCTGTTTTCTGCTGTATCCATCTCCTCACAACCACCTATACCCTTTAGGTAAATTACAGGGTCCCATAGTTGCTGTCAGGTTCGCACCTAGAAACTTTCCTTCCTGATACCATCCATACTCCCAAGAGTAGTCTTCTCCTTGAGAAATGCCACTACTTTTTTATGCAGCTAATTGAGTCTTATTGCAAAAGTCCACATACGTGACATTTATCCCTGTTAGATCCCAATTTCCTACATTAACAGTTGTCTTGTTAATCCAGAAGTTGCTCCATCCCCGGGCTAGTGTTCTACTCACTGCTCCCTCGTATCTATATTGTCCGTGTTCCCAGGTACAATTATTACTGCTAATTAACACAACAAGCTCCTCTCTCAGTACTCGTAAATCAAATCTGGGTCCTAGGTGGTAGATATTGTCATCGTACTCACAATAGCCGTTCAACTCATTCCCCCCTCTTGCCCAGAATTTAGGCCAGGTCCCATTGGCACAGTTCCACTCGCTTGCTGCCACCCCGTACAAAGGCAGTTTCATTTCACCTTTGGGTAGGGTAGTACATACCCAACAAGCTGACAGGTTATAGCCCTTACCAAGGTTTCCAGATATCAAGAATATGTATTCATATCCCATGACCCTCCCCCCGAAATACAAAGTCCCGGTGCGTTGATGACTATTAATGTCATTAGTGTCCACCTTTTCGTTGGAGACGAAGTTTCAGGGGTCCGGCCTGCGTTGATGTCCATTGAGGTTCTGGGGCTCTCTTGACTCGAGTCCAATGGATCCAAGCGGCTTGTTCCTTGATCTTTATGGCTGTGTGAGTGGTCAGCAGTACCTGGAAGGGACCTTCCCCCTTTGGCTTCAGTGGTGAATCTGTAAAAGACTTAACATATACATAGTCCCCAGGTTCGATCTCGTGTACTGGTCCATCCAGTCCACGAGCTCTTGTTCCCAGAACCAGTTTTTCTACCTCTCGGAGCAGTTTTTGTAAATTTATCAGGTAATCTGTTAGTATTTCATTCCCCAACTCTGTGGATGTCCCTTCTTGTATACTATATGGTTTCCCATACAGTATTTCAAAGGGGCTCAAACCTTCTTTGGTTCTGGGTTTTGTTCTTATCCTGAGAAGGGCTAATGGTAATGACTGGGACCAAATCAAATTAGCTCCTGGCCTAGTTTCACAATCTGAGTTTTGATCAAGTGATTCATCTTTTCTACTTGACCACTCTATCGTGGGTTGTATGGGGTATGAAGTTGCCAATCTCTACCCAATAATCTGCTTACTTTTGAAACAACCTTTGCAGTGAAATGAGATCCTCGGTCCGAGGAAATCACTGCGGGAACCCCAAATCTTGGTATAATTTCATGCAACAATGCTTTGACCACTTCTCTTGTTTTGTTGGTTCGGCAGGGAAATGCCTCTGGCCGTCCTGAAAAGGTATCGGTTAGTACCAATAGGTATCGAAACCCCCCTTTTCTTGGAAGTTCTGAAAAATCAATTTGCCATTGTTGTCCCGGATAGTTTCCCTTTCCTATTTGGCCGAACTGGACTCTGGGACCTGTCCTAGGGTTGTTCTGTAGACATACCTCACACTGCTGAGTGACTTGTTTGACCGTGGCATATAGATTCCGGGCACATATTATCCTATTCAGGTATCTGTAAAGTGCCTCTGTTCCCCAATGGGATTTTCTATGTTCTGCCATGACCACTGCCCATAATAACGAAAAAGGCACTATTATTTTTCCCTGTGGGGTTTTGGCCCATTTCCCTTCGATTTTCCCCTTTAAGTCTTTGATCAATTTGTGATCATCCCTAGAGTATTTAGGTTCATCATCAATTTGTATGTTACCATCTGGGACCAAGGATTGTATTTCTGCATTAGCCATTTCCGCTGCCCTTTTGGCTTCTCGGTCTGCCAGTGCGTTACCCAGTTCCATAGCGGAGTTCCCTTTTTGGTGAGCTTTGCAGTGCATGATAGCCACTTTGGTAGGTAGTAATACTGCATCTAGGAGTTTAAGAATTTCTTCAGCATGTTTGATGTGTTTCCCTTGTGTAGATAAGAGTCCTCTTTCTCTCCAGACCATGCACTTTCTCTCCGTGAGCATGCATCACCCCGAAAGCATATTTAGAGTCTGTCCAGATATTTATCCGTTTTCCGAACTAACTTTGGCTAGTTCCAGCGCTCGGGTTAGTGCTATTATCTCAGCCTTTTGGGCTGATGTATTTGGGGCCAGAGCTTTGGACTCTATTACCTTCTCTGTGGTGGTTACCACGTAGCCAGCTTTGCGTATCCCTTGCTGAATGAAGCTGCTCCCGTCAGTGAGCCAGGAATCCTCTGCATCTTCCAATGGTTCCTCTTTCAGATCTGGTCGACTGGAGTTGGCCTGCGGTTATTTCATATCCCAGATAGGTCACTTGCTGCTGGGCTATCTGTGCTTTCTGTGAAGAAACTTTATAGCCATTAAGTCCAAGAAAATTTAGCAGGCTCACAGTCCATTCTAGGCATGTTTCTCTGGTATCAGTGGCAAGTAACATATCGTCCACATACTATAATACCACTCCTGTCCCAGGCGGGCGTTTCCACTGTTCTAAGTCTTTGGCTAGCTGATTTCCAAAAAGTGTTGGGCTATTTTTGAAGCCCTGCGGTAGCACAGTCGATGTAAGCTGTGTTTTCCTTCCAGATTCTGGGTTTTCCCATCCGAATGCAAATAAAAGCTGGCTCTCTGGGCTCAGCGGCAAGCAGAAAAAGGCATCCTTTAGGTCCAGGACGGTAAACCATGCTAATTCAGGTACCAATTTAGTTAAAAGAGTTTATGATTCGCTACTACCGGGTGTAAATCTTCAACAATTTTTTGATAGTCCTGAGATCCTCTACTATGCGATAGCTGCCATCCGGCCTTTTAACAGGTAATATTGGAGTGTTATATTCTGATTCGCATTCTTTTAGCAGCCCATACTCGATGAACTGATCGATAATTTGTCGGATTCCCTACCTATCCTCTATCCTGAAGGGATACTCTTTGATTCTGACTGGTCGTGCTCCTTGTTGGGGTTTTATCACTATTGGGGAAGCACTTTTTGCTCTCCCCGGCACTCCCGAGGCCCATACCCCCGGATAAATTTGGTCTTTAATCTCCTCAGGCACTCCTGGAGAAATGGGAGTTCCTATTAGGGCCAAACTTAATAATTCAATTAGTTGATCTTCTCTTATCCGAAGTTCAATTTTTCCTTTTTTGAATTTAATTTCTTCTCCCAATTGTTCTAATAAATCTCGCCCTAGCAAGGGTTTCTGGGAGCTTGGCATATATAAGAATTTGTGTATCCCCAATTGTTTTCCCAATTTGAACCTAAGAGGTTTGAGAAAATATGCCTTTTCACTCTAACCAGTGGCTCCCTTTACTGTTACTATATCAGTGTCAATAGGGGTCAGGGATTGATTCAAGACCGAGAACGTTGCTCCTGTATCTACAAAAAATTCTATTTCTTGTATTGGGCCTTGTGGAGCCACAAGTCCACAGTCCTGCTGATATTTGGGGTGGTCCCGAAGGGTGAAAAACATGTCTGCATATGTGACTTCATCCCACTTTCCTTCTAAGGAATAGCATTAATTGTATTATAGTATTGTAATTAAGGGTCCTGTTAAAGGGCCATTTCTCCTGATCATCTAACTTGTAAAGGGGCCACCATTGATTACAATATTTAATTAAGGTTTTCTTGACCACGCTGCCACCTGGTGAGCCCCTGATCTCCTTCCAGTGTGCTAAAATACACCCTTTTTCATTATCCCGCCTCCTTGTTTATTGACCATTTTATGCTCTTTCAACCCCTTGATTAAGAGGTGACCCTGATCTCTGTGTGTCACCTGCGTGTCTCCACAGATTACTTTTTTCAGCTCTCCCGCCCGCTCGATCTTTTCCCACTCAGTCCAGCTACCACACTGTGTACACCAAAAATCATCTTCCTGATCTACCCAAACCTCCGTATTACAAGCAAAACACTTTAGGATAAAAATAGGATCACAAACGTTATCCGAATGTCCAAGACACTGCCACTCAATATTCTCAATATTAGGTTAACACAATGTTTCTTTACAGTCTGTCATACACTTCGTTCGTCTCCGGCCGCTCTTCTCGCGGAGAACACGGAACCGTGGATCAGAACTCCGCACTCGCTCCACAGCAGTGCCGCGTCTCAATCACTCAGTTCACTCATAAAATAATTTCCGCCTTATATTAGACAATAACACGGTAGTGGTACCTTATGACAAATACAACAAGTAATAACACGGTAGTGATACCCTAGGATAAATACAACTTATAACCAACAATATCACAGGGTTACACTTCCACGCACTAACATAAAATCTAAAACCAAGGGATCCCACACCAGCACAGCCCAACCATTAGCCCAAGCTTGAGCATACCTCGGGGCGAGTACGCCGACTCTTTACCACGCGTAGGACGTCTCCTCACAACTTACAGGTTCCCCCCCTAAGAAAACTCTAAACATACCTGGTCCGCAATAGATGGTCCTTGTCTGTCCCCGCGGTGATCTGGATGAGTAAGGAAGTCCCTCCGAGAAATCTCGGGGGCGTCCAGAGGAGTCCCGTCCTCAGCAGGTCCCGCAGACGGACAGAGAGGGTCCCATCTGGGGTGCCAAATTGACGCGAGGAAACAAACCTTAGCACTCGGAGGCGCACGGTGGTAGTGCGGCAAGCTCGGGAGAGCGCCCGGCGGCACCCTGAAGAGCGGGATGAGCGTGCGTCGGGTCGACCAGACGCACAGCGGCACCTGGAGGCGCACGGTGGTAGCGCGACGAGCTCGGGAGAGCGTCCGGCGTCACCCCGAGGAGCGGGATGAGCGTGCGTCGGGTCGACCGGGAGCACAGCGGCACCTGGAGGAACACGGTGGTATTGCGGCGAGATCCCGAGAGCGCCCAGCGGCACTCGCATGCGCAGGGTGGAGTCTCGTACGGTTTTGTGGGGGCCTGTAGTGTTCCCTAGGGGCCTGTAGAGTCTCGTACAGTTCCGTAGGGTCCTGTAGGTTTCCATAAGCGCCCGCAGAAGTCTGAAGGGGCCCGTACTGTTCCGTAAGGATCCATAGGGTTCCGTAGAGCTTCGTAGGTTCCCTAGAGGCCTGTAGAGTACCGCAGGAGCCAGTAGTGTTCTGTAGGGGCCCGTAAGGTTCCTTCCGTAGGGGCTGGCAGTGTTCCGTAGGGTCCTCTAGGGTTGAGTAAGTGCCCGCAGGAGTCTGTAGGAGTCTGTGGGATTCTGTAAGGTTCCGGAGGGTTCTGCCGGGTTCCGTAGGGGCCCGTAGAGTTCCGTAGTGGCTGGTAAAGTTCCCTAGAGCCCTGTACTGTTCCGTAACTGCCTGCAAGGGTCTTTAGGCTTCCGTAGGGGCTGGTAGGGTTCCATAACGTTCCGTGGGTTCCTGCAGAGTTCTGCAAGTGCCCACAAGGGCCTGTAGGGGCCCACAGTGTTTCTGTCAGGTTCCGTAGAGTTCCATAGGTGCCATAGGTTTCCGTAGCGGCAGGTAGTATTCCGTAGGGGTCTGTAGGGTTCCGTAGGCACCTGCAGTGTTCTGTAGGAGCCCATAGGGTTTTAGTGAGGTTCCGTTGTGTCGCTAAGGGTCTTGTAGAGTGCTGTCGGGTCCTGGAGTATTCTGTAGGGTTCCAGAGGGGCTCGTAGGGTTCCGTCAAAATCTGTAGGCTTCCCTAGGGGCCCGTGGCGTCCCGTAGATTTCCGTAGGGGCCTGTAGGGTTGTGTAAGTGCCCGCAGGGGTTGGTAGGAGCTTGTAGGGTGCCATATGTTTCCGGAGGGTTGTGTAGGGTTCCGTAGGGGCCTGTGGTGTTCCCTAGGGGCCTGTAGAGTCTCGTACGGTTCCGTAGGGACCTGTAGTGTTCCCTAGGGGCCTGTAGAGTCTCGTATTTTTCCGTACGGTCCTGTAGGTTTCCATAAGCGCCCGCAGAGGTCTGAAGGGGCCCGTACTGTTCCGTAAGGATCCATAGGGCTCCGTAGAGCTTCGTAGGTTCCCTAGAGGCCTGTAGAGTACCGCAGGAGCCAGTAGTGTTCTGTAGGGGCCCGTAGGGTTCCTTCCATAGGGGCTGGCAGTGTTCCGTAGGGTCCTCTAGGGTTGAGTAAGTGCCCGTAGGAGTCTGTGGGATTCTGTAAGGTTCCGGAGGGTTCTGCAGGGTTCCGTAGGGGCCCGTAGAGTTCCGTAGTGGCTGGTAAAGTTCCGTAGGGCCCTGTGGGGTTCTGTATGGACCTGTAGGGTTCCGTAGGGGCCTGCAGGGTTCTGTAAGTGCCCGCAGTGTTCTGTAGGAGCCCATAGGGTTTTAGTGAGGTTCCGTTGTGTTGCTAAGAGTCTTGTAGAGTGCTGTCGGATCCTGGAGTATTCTGTAGGGTTCCAGAGGGGCTCGTAGGGTTCCGTCGAAATCTGTAGGCTTCCCTAGGGGCCCATGGAGACCCGTAGATTTCCGTAGGGGCCTGTAGGGTTGTGTAAGTGCCCGCAGGGGTTGGTAGGAGCTTGTAGGGTGCCATATGTTTCCAGAGGGTTGTGTAGGGTTCCATAGGGGCCTGTGGTGTTCCCTAGGGGCCTGTAGAGTCTCGTACGGTTCCGTAGGGGCCTGTGGTGTTCCCTAGGGGCCTGTAGAGTCTCGTACAGTTCCGTAGGGTCCTGTAGGTTTCCATAAGCGCCCGCAGAGGTCTGAAGGGGCCCGTACTGTTCCGTAAGGATCCATAGGGCTCCGTAGAGCTTCGTAGGTTCCCTAGAGGCCTGTAGAGTACCGCAGGAGCCAGTAGTGTTCTGTAGGGGTCCGTAAGGTTCCTTCCATAGGGGCTGGCAGTGTTCCGTAGGGTCCTCTAGGGTTGAGTAAGTGCCCGTAGGAGTCTGTAGGAGTCTGTGGGATTCTGTAAGGTTCCGGAGGGTTCTGCAGGGTTCCGTAGGGGCCCGTAGAGTTCCGTAGTGGCTGGTAAAGTTCCGTAGGGCCCTGTGGGGTTCTGTATGGACCTGTAGGGTTCCGTAGCGGCCTGCAGGGTTCTGTAAGTGCCCGCAGTGTTCTGTAGGAGCCCATAGGGTTTTAGTGAGGTTCCGTTGTGTTGTAGGGTTCCGTAGGGGCTTGTGGTGTTCCCTAGGGGCATGTAGAATCTGGTACGTTTCCGTAGGGGCCTGTGGTGTTCCCTAGGGCCCTGTAGAGTCTGTACAGTTCCCGGTGGCACTCGCCGGCGCTGGGTGGTAGCGCGACGAGCTCGGGAGAGCGCCTGGCGGCACCCCGACGCACGGGGTCAACGAGCGGCGATACTGGGAGAGCCCTCGGCTGCACTCGGAGGCGCGCGGTTGTACCGCTGAGAGCTCGGCATAGCACCCGGCGGCACCCCGAGCACCGTGGTGAAGGAGCGACGAGCTCGGGTGAGCGCCCGGCGGCACCCCGAAGCGCGGGGTAAACAAGTGGCGATACCGGGAAAGGGCTCAGCAGCACTCGGATGCGCACGGTGGTAGCGCGGCGAGCTCGGCAGAGCGTCCGACGGCACCCCGAGCACCGTGGTGAAGGAGCGGCGATATAGGGAGAGCGCCTGGCGGCGCCACGAGGAGCGGGATGAGCGTGCGTCGGTTCGACCGGACGCACAGCGGCACCTGGAGGCGCACGGTGGTAGTGCGGTAACCTCGGGAGAGCGCCCGGTGGCACCCAGACAAGCGGGATGAAGGTGCGGCGATATCGGGAGAGCGCTCGGCGGCACCCGGAGGCGCGCGGTGGTACCGCGGCGAGATCCCCAGAGCGCTCGGCGACACTCGCCTACGCACGGTGATAGCGCGGCGAGCTCGGCAGAGCGTCCGGCGGAACCCCGAGGAGCGGGATGAGCGTGCATCGGGTGGACCGGACGCACAGCGACACCTGGAGGCGCACGGTGGTAGTGCGGCAAGCTCGGCAGAGCGCCCGGCGGCACCCGGAGCACCATGTTGAAGGAGAGGCGATATCGGGAGAGCGCTTGGCGGCACTCGGAGGCGCGCGGTGGTACCGCGGTGAGATCCCCATAGCGCTCGTCACACTCGCCGGCACACGGTGGGCGCGTGGCCAGCTCGGGAGAGAGTCCGGCGGCACCCCGAGGAGCGGGATGAGCGTGCGTCGGGTCGACCGGACGCACAGCGGCACTTGGAGGCGCACGGTGGTACCGCGGCGAGATCCCGAGAGCACCCAGCGGCACCCCGAGGAGCGGGATGAGCGTGCGTCGGGTCGACAGGACGCACAGCGACACCTGGAGGCGCACGTTGGTAGTGCGGCAACCTCAGGAGAGTGCCCGGTGGCACACCAAGCACCGTGGTGAAGGAGCGGCGAGATGGGGAGAGGGCTCGGCGGCTCTCGTATGCGCGCGGTGGTACCACGGCGAGCTCAGGAAAGCGCCCGGCGGAACCCGGAGGAGCGGGATGAGCATGCGTCGGGTCGACCGGACGCACAGCGGCACCTGGAGGCGCACGGTGGTAGTGCGGCAAGCTCGGGAGAGCGCCCGGTGGCACCCAGACAAGCGGGATGAAGGTGCGGCGAGCTCGGGAGAGCGTCGGGCGGCACCCCGAGGAGCGGGATGAGCGTGCGTTGGGTCGACCGGACGCACAGCGGCACCTGGAGGCGCACGGTGGTAGTGCGGCGAGCTCGGCAGAGCGCCCGGCGGCACCCCGAGGAGCGGGATGAAGGTGCGGTGATATCGGGAGAGCGCTCGGCGGCACTCGGAGGCGTGCGGTGGTACCGCGGCGATATCCCGAGAGCACCCAGCGGCACTCACATGCGCAGGGTGGAGCGCGACGAGCTCGTGGAGCATCCGGCGGCACCCCGAGGAGCGGGATGAGCGTGCGTCGGGTCGACCGGACGCACAGCGACACCTGGAGGCGCACGGTGGTAGTGCGGCGAGCTCGGGAGAGCGCCCGGCGGCACCCCGAGGAGCGGGATGAGCATGCGTCGGGTCGACCGGTCGCACAGCGGCACCTGGAGGCGCACGGTGGTAGTGCGGCAATCTCGGGAGAGCGCCCGGCGGCACCCAGACAAGCGGGGTGAAAGTGCGGCGATATCGGAAGAGCGCTCGACGGCACTCGGAGGCGCGCGGTGGTACCGCGGCGAGATCCCGAGAGCATCCAGCGGAACTCGCATGCGCAGGTTGGATCTCGACGAGCTCGGGAGAGCGTCCGGCGGCACCCCGAGCACCGTGGTGAAGGAGCGGCGATATCGGGAGGGCGCTCGACGGCACTCGCCGGCGCACGGTGGTAGTGCGGCGAGCTTGGCAGAGCGCCCGGCGGCACCCAGACAAGCGTGGTGAAGGTGCGGCGATATCGGGAGAGCGTTCGGCGGCACTCGGAGGCGCGCGGTGGTACCGCGGCGAGATCCCGAGAGCACCCAACGGCACTCGCATGCGCAGGTTGGAGAGCGACGAGCTCGGCAGAGCGCCCGGCGGAACCCCGAGGAGCGGGATGAGCGTGCGTCGGGTGGACCGGACGCACAGCGACACCTGGAGGCGCACGGTGGTAGTGCGGCAAGCTCGGCAGAGCGCCCGGCGGCACCCGGAGCACCGTGTTGAAGGAGAGGCGATATCGGGAGAGCGCTTGGCGGCACTCGGAGGCGCGCGGTGGTACCGCGGCGAGATCCCCATAGCGCTCGTCACACTCGCCGGCACACGGTGGGCGCGTGGCCAGCTCGGGAGAGAGTCCGGCGGCACCCCGAGGAGCGGGATGAGCGTGCGTCGGGTCGACCGGACGCACAGCGGCACTTGGAGGCGCACGGTGGTACCGCGGCGAGATCCCGAGAGCACCCAGCGGCACCCCGAGGAGCGGGATGAGCGTGCGTCGGGTCGACAGGACGCACAGCGACACCTGGAGGCGCACGTTGGTAGTGCGGCAACCTCAGGAGAGTGCCCGGTGGCACACCAAGCACCGTGGTGAAGGAGCGGCGAGATGGGGAGAGGGCTCGGCGGCTCTCGTATGCGCGCGGTGGTACCACGGCGAGCTCAGGAAAGCGCCCGGCGGAACCCGGAGGAGCGGGATGAGCATGCGTCGGGTCGACCGGACGCACAGCGGCACCTGGAGGCGCACGGTGGTAGTGCGGCAACCTCGGGAGAGCGCCCGGTGGCACCCAGACAAGCGGGATGAATGTGCGGCGATATCGGGAGAGCGCTCGGCGGCACTCGCCGGCGCACGGTGGTAGCGCGATGACGCGTGGAAACAAACCTTACAACTCGCAGAGAGTTATAAAGCACGTATGTTTATTGCGGCGCCGGGTGCAAGGTGGATGTCTCCTCCTAACTTGCACACCCTTAGGCTAAACCCGTAGTTATTTATAATGCAAATCATACATATGTAAACTATTGGATGGGCTAATACAATTAGTTCTAACAATAGGTGTGACTATGGTAATTATTTCCGGAGCCTCATTATAATAATTCTCCTCCTTCAGGCATGTGCCTATCTTCTCCTGATGTTTTTCTTTTGGGGGGGCGTCTTAGGGAGTAAGTTCCACGATCACTGAACCGATTCGATTGTTTTGCTGATAGAGGCCGTAAAAGCCTCTTGCTATCTCCCTGTAATCGAGCAGGGTGTTCCGCTTGTCTTCTGCGTGGTCTGGCAGGGGTCGTAAAGTCTCTGGTTATTTTCTCCTGTTGTCAGTCAGGATGTTCCCATTTGCTTGCGAAGTGTTCCTTCAAGGCTGGGGCCCGCCTCCGCTAATTGGGCAATTCTTTGTTTTCTTTCCTCCCCTCCAAGGTTGAGATATACTCCTTGTCATGGTTAATTCCTCTGTTTTCTGTTTCAATCCCCCTTTTCTTTATTCATTTTTAAATTCTTTTACAATTGCCTACAACACTCTTTCCTTCTCTATCTGATTTCTAAGATACATCCCTGATTCCACTCGTTCCCGGAGCTGATGCCTTTTACATTGAATGTATTCGTCTCTGGCCCCCATGGTACAACACATAAAACATCTACCTATTACACATATTAAAATTCCTAACATAAGCACTGCGACTAAAAGGATAAGCAGTTGTCTAAGCCATGCCAGACTGGGTAACGATGAGGTTAGATTTTCCCAGAGGTCTGAGAACCCAAATGTGGTATCGTCCTGCGCAGTCTGATGCAAGATCTGAGTTTTAGCTATGAGATTTTGTAAGTCCTTTTCAATTCTTCCATTTTCATTTACATATGAGCAACAGCTCTGATTAATCACTGCGCATAAGCCTCCCTCTTTCCAAGTTAGTAAATCTAATGCCATTCTATTTTGTCCAACTACATTTGCTAAAGACTGGACTTCTTGTTGAAGTGCCTGTATAGCATCTATTGTGGATTTCTCAATCGCTTCTATAGTAGCTGATATGTTTATAACTGCTTTCTCCAATTCACTAACGCCTAGGGATGGTATAAGCCATCTTACAAAGCTATGAAATCTTGTTCCCCTTGTCACTAGAGGGTTTTCTACTTCTCGAATTCTCCTCCAAGGTGTTCTGAACATACCTGAGGGGATTTCGGACTGATTAAACACTGTATCTTGGCTAGTTAGATAGCCTATCGTGCAGGTTCCCTTCCAGCCTGCAGGTAGCTGTTTTCTGCTGTATCCATCTCCTCACAACCACCTATACCCTTTAGGTAAATTACAGGGTCCCATAGTTGCTGTCAGGTTCGCACCTAGAAACTTTCCTTCCTGATACCATCCATACTCCCAAGAGTAGTCTTCTCCTTGAGAAATGCCACTACTTTTTTATGCAGCTAATTGAGTCTTATTGCAAAAGTCCACATACGTGACATTTATCCCTGTTAGATCCCAATTTCCTACATTAACAGTTGTCTTGTTAATCCAGAAGTTGCTCCATCCCCGGGCTAGTGTTCTACTCACTGCTCCCTCGTATCTATATTGTCCGTGTTCCCAGGTACAATTATTACTGCTAATTAACACAACAAGCTCCTCTCTCAGTACTCGTAAATCAAATCTGGGTCCTAGGTGGTAGATATTGTCATCGTACTCACAATAGCCGTTCAACTCATTCCCCCCTCTTGCCCAGAATTTAGGCCAGGTCCCATTGGCACAGTTCCACTCGCTTGCTGCCACCCCGTACAAAGGCAGTTTCATTTCACCTTTGGGTAGGGTAGTACATACCCAACAAGCTGACAGGTTATAGCCCTTACCAAGGTTTCCAGATATCAAGAATATGTATTCATATCCCATGACCCTCCCCCCGAAATACAAAGTCCCGGTGCGTTGATGACTATTAATGTCATTAGTGTCCACCTTTTCGTTGGAGACGAAGTTTCAGGGGTCCGGCCTGCGTTGATGTCCATTGAGGTTCTGGGGCTCTCTTGACTCGAGTCCAATGGATCCAAGCGGCTTGTTCCTTGATCTTTATGGCTGTGTGAGTGGTCAGCAGTACCTGGAAGGGACCTTCCCCCTTTGGCTTCAGTGGTGAATCTGTAAAAGACTTAACATATACATAGTCCCCAGGTTCGATCTCGTGTACTGGTCCATCCAGTCCACGAGCTCTTGTTCCCAGAACCAGTTTTTCTACCTCTCGGAGCAGTTTTTGTAAATTTATCAGGTAATCTGTTAGTATTTCATTCCCCAACTCTGTGGATGTCCCTTCTTGTATACTATATGGTTTCCCATACAGTATTTCAAAGGGGCTCAAACCTTCTTTGGTTCTGGGTTTTGTTCTTATCCTGAGAAGGGCTAATGGTAATGACTGGGACCAAATCAAATTAGCTCCTGGCCTAGTTTCACAATCTGAGTTTTGATCAAGTGATTCATCTTTTCTACTTGACCACTCTATCGTGGGTTGTATGGGGTATGAAGTTGCCAATCTCTACCCAATAATCTGCTTACTTTTGAAACAACCTTTGCAGTGAAATGAGATCCTCGGTCCGAGGAAATCACTGCGGGAACCCCAAATCTTGGTATAATTTCATGCAACAATGCTTTGACCACTTCTCTTGTTTTGTTGGTTCGGCAGGGAAATGCCTCTGGCCGTCCTGAAAAGGTATCGGTTAGTACCAATAGGTATCGAAACCCCCCTTTTCTTGGAAGTTCTGAAAAATCAATTTGCCATTGTTGTCCCGGATAGTTTCCCTTTCCTATTTGGCCGAACTGGACTCTGGGACCTGTCCTAGGGTTGTTCTGTAGACATACCTCACACTGCTGAGTGACTTGTTTGACCGTGGCATATAGATTCCGGGCACATATTATCCTATTCAGGTATCTGTAAAGTGCCTCTGTTCCCCAATGGGATTTTCTATGTTCTGCCATGACCACTGCCCATAATAACGAAAAAGGCACTATTATTTTTCCCTGTGGGGTTTTGGCCCATTTCCCTTCGATTTTCCCCTTTAAGTCTTTGATCAATTTGTGATCATCCCTAGAGTATTTAGGTTCATCATCAATTTGTATGTTACCATCTGGGACCAAGGATTGTATTTCTGCATTAGCCATTTCCGCTGCCCTTTTGGCTTCTCGGTCTGCCAGTGCGTTACCCAGTTCCATAGCGGAGTTCCCTTTTTGGTGAGCTTTGCAGTGCATGATAGCCACTTTGGTAGGTAGTAATACTGCATCTAGGAGTTTAAGAATTTCTTCAGCATGTTTGATGTGTTTCCCTTGTGTAGATAAGAGTCCTCTTTCTCTCCAGACCATGCACTTTCTCTCCGTGAGCATGCATCACCCCGAAAGCATATTTAGAGTCTGTCCAGATATTTATCCGTTTTCCGAACTAACTTTGGCTAGTTCCAGCGCTCGGGTTAGTGCTATTATCTCAGCCTTTTGGGCTGATGTATTTGGGGCCAGAGCTTTGGACTCTATTACCTTCTCTGTGGTGGTTACCACGTAGCCAGCTTTGCGTATCCCTTGCTGAATGAAGCTGCTCCCGTCAGTGAGCCAGGAATCCTCTGCATCTTCCAATGGTTCCTCTTTCAGATCTGGTCGACTGGAGTTGGCCTGCGGTTATTTCATATCCCAGATAGGTCACTTGCTGCTGGGCTATCTGTGCTTTCTGTGAAGAAACTTTATAGCCATTAAGTCCAAGAAAATTTAGCAGGCTCACAGTCCATTCTAGGCATGTTTCTCTGGTATCAGTGGCAAGTAACATATCGTCCACATACTATAATACCACTCCTGTCCCAGGCGGGCGTTTCCACTGTTCTAAGTCTTTGGCTAGCTGATTTCCAAAAAGTGTTGGGCTATTTTTGAAGCCCTGCGGTAGCACAGTCGATGTAAGCTGTGTTTTCCTTCCAGATTCTGGGTTTTCCCATCCGAATGCAAATAAAAGCTGGCTCTCTGGGCTCAGCGGCAAGCAGAAAAAGGCATCCTTTAGGTCCAGGACGGTAAACCATGCTAATTCAGGTACCAATTTAGTTAAAAGAGTTTATGATTCGCTACTACCGGGTGTAAATCTTCAACAATTTTTTGATAGTCCTGAGATCCTCTACTATGCGATAGCTGCCATCCGGCCTTTTAACAGGTAATATTGGAGTGTTATATTCTGATTCGCATTCTTTTAGCAGCCCATACTCGATGAACTGATCGATAATTTGTCGGATTCCCTACCTATCCTCTATCCTGAAGGGATACTCTTTGATTCTGACTGGTCGTGCTCCTTGTTGGGGTTTTATCACTATTGGGGAAGCACTTTTTGCTCTCCCCGGCACTCCCGAGGCCCATACCCCCGGATAAATTTGGTCTTTAATCTCCTCAGGCACTCCTGGAGAAATGGGAGTTCCTATTAGGGCCAAACTTAATAATTCAATTAGTTGATCTTCTCTTATCCGAAGTTCAATTTTTCCTTTTTTGAATTTAATTTCTTCTCCCAATTGTTCTAATAAATCTCGCCCTAGCAAGGGTTTCTGGGAGCTTGGCATATATAAGAATTTGTGTATCCCCAATTGTTTTCCCAATTTGAACCTAAGAGGTTTGAGAAAATATGCCTTTTCACTCTAACCAGTGGCTCCCTTTACTGTTACTATATCAGTGTCAATAGGGGTCAGGGATTGATTCAAGACCGAGAACGTTGCTCCTGTATCTACAAAAAATTCTATTTCTTGTATTGGGCCTTGTGGAGCCACAAGTCCACAGTCCTGCTGATATTTGGGGTGGTCCCGAAGGGTGAAAAACATGTCTGCATATGTGACTTCATCCCACTTTCCTTCTAAGGAATAGCATTAATTGTATTATAGTATTGTAATTAAGGGTCCTGTTAAAGGGCCATTTCTCCTGATCATCTAACTTGTAAAGGGGCCACCATTGATTACAATATTTAATTAAGGTTTTCTTGACCACGCTGCCACCTGGTGAGCCCCTGATCTCCTTCCAGTGTGCTAAAATACACCCTTTTTCATTATCCCGCCTCCTTGTTTATTGACCATTTTATGCTCTTTCAACCCCTTGATTAAGAGGTGACCCTGATCTCTGTGTGTCACCTGCGTGTCTCCACAGATTACTTTTTTCAGCTCTCCCGCCCGCTCGATCTTTTCCCACTCAGTCCAGCTACCACACTGTGTACACCAAAAATCATCTTCCTGATCTACCCAAACCTCCGTATTACAAGCAAAACACTTTAGGATAAAAATAGGATCACAAACGTTATCCGAATGTCCAAGACACTGCCACTCAATATTCTCAATATTAGGTTAACACAATGTTTCTTTACAGTCTGTCATACACTTCCTTCGTCTCCGGCCGCTCTTCTCGCGGAGAACACGGAACCGTGGATCAGAACTCCGCACTCGCTCCACAGCAGTGCCGCGTCTCAATCACTCAGTTCACTCATAAAATAATTTCCGCCTTATATTAGACAATAACACGGTAGTGGTACCTTATGACAAATACAACAAGTAATAACACGGTAGTGATACCCTAGGATAAATACAACTTATAACCAACAATATCACAGGGTTACACTTCCACGCACTAACATAAAATCTAAAACCAAGGGATCCCACACCAGCACAGCCCAACCATTAGCCCAAGCTTGAGCATACCTCGGGGCGAGTACGCCGACTCTTTACCACGCGTAGGACGTCTCCTCACAACTTACAGGTTCCCCCCCTAAGAAAACTCTAAACATACCTGGTCCGCAATAGATGGTCCTTGTCTGTCCCCGCGGTGATCTGGATGAGTAAGGAAGTCCCTCCGAGAAATCTCGGGGGCGTCCAGAGGAGTCCCGTCCTCAGCAGGTCCCGCAGACGGACAGAGAGGGTCCCATCTGGGGTGCCAAATTGACGCGAGGAAACAAACCTTAGCACTCGGAGGCGCACGGTGGTAGTGCGGCAAGCTCGGGAGAGCGCCCGGCGGCACCCTGAAGAGCGGGATGAGCGTGCGTCGGGTCGACCAGACGCACAGCGGCACCTGGAGGCGCACGGTGGTAGCGCGACGAGCTCGGGAGAGCGTCCGGCGTCACCCCGAGGAGCGGGATGAGCGTGCGTCGGGTCGACCGGGAGCACAGCGGCACCTGGAGGAACACGGTGGTATTGCGGCGAGATCCCGAGAGCGCCCAGCGGCACTCGCATGCGCAGGGTGGAGTCTCGTACGGTTTTGTGGGGGCCTGTAGTGTTCCCTAGGGGCCTGTAGAGTCTCGTACAGTTCCGTAGGGTCCTGTAGGTTTCCATAAGCGCCCGCAGAAGTCTGAAGGGGCCCGTACTGTTCCGTAAGGATCCATAGGGTTCCGTAGAGCTTCGTAGGTTCCCTAGAGGCCTGTAGAGTACCGCAGGAGCCAGTAGTGTTCTGTAGGGGCCCGTAAGGTTCCTTCCGTAGGGGCTGGCAGTGTTCCGTAGGGTCCTCTAGGGTTGAGTAAGTGCCCGCAGGAGTCTGTAGGAGTCTGTGGGATTCTGTAAGGTTCCGGAGGGTTCTGCCGGGTTCCGTAGGGGCCCGTAGAGTTCCGTAGTGGCTGGTAAAGTTCCCTAGAGCCCTGTACTGTTCCGTAACTGCCTGCAAGGGTCTTTAGGCTTCCGTAGGGGCTGGTAGGGTTCCATAAAGTTCCGTGGGTTCCTGCAGAGTTCTGCAAGTGCCCACAAGGGCCTGTAGGGGCCCACAGTGTTTCTGTCAGGTTCCGTAGAGTTCCATAGGTGCCATAGGTTTCCGTAGCGGCAGGTAGTATTCCGTAGGGGTCTGTAGGGTTCCGTAGGCACCTGCAGTGTTCTGTAGGAGCCCATAGGGTTTTAGTGAGGTTCCGTTGTGTCGCTAAGGGTCTTGTAGAGTGCTGTCGGGTCCTGGAGTATTCTGTAGGGTTCCAGAGGGGCTCGTAGGGTTCCGTCAAAATCTGTAGGCTTCCCTAGGGGCCCGTGGAGTCCCGTAGATTTCCGTAGGGGCCTGTAGGGTTGTGTAAGTGCCCGCAGGGGTTGGTAGGAGCTTGTAGGGTGCCATATGTTTCCGGAGGGTTGTGTAGGGTTCCGTAGGGGCCTGTGGTGTTCCCTAGGGGCCTGTAGAGTCTCGTACGGTTCCGTAGGGACCTGTAGTGTTCCCTAGGGGCCTGTAGAGTCTCGTATTTTTCCATACGGTCCTGTAGGTTTCCATAAGCGCCCGCAGAGGTCTGAAGGGGCCCGTACTGTTCCGTAAGGATCCATAGGGTTCTGTAGAGCTTCGTAGGTTCCCTAGAGGCCTGTAGAGTACCGCAGGAGCCAGTAGTGTTCTGTAGGGGCCCGTAGGGTTCCTTCCATAGGGGCTGGCAGTGTTCCGTAGGGTCCTCTAGGGTTGTGTAAGTGCCCGCAGGAGTCTGTAGGAGTCTGTGGGATTCTGTAAGGTTCTGGAGGGTTCTGCCGGGTTCCGTAGGGGCCCGTAGAGTTCCGTAGTGGCTGGTAAAGTTCCCTAGGGCCCTGTACCGTTCCGTAACTGCCTGCAAGGGTCTTTAGGCTTCCGTAGGGACTGGTAGGGTTCCATAAAGTTCCGTGGGTTCCTGCAGAGTTCTGCAAGTGCCCACAAGGGCCTGTAGGGGCCCACAGTGTTTCTGTCAGGTTCCGTAGAGTTCCATAGGTGCCATAGGTTTCCGTAGCGGCAGGTAGTATTCCGTAGGGGTCTGTAGGGTTCCGTAGGCACCTGCAGTGTTCTGTAGGAGCCCATAGGGTTTTAGTGAGGTTCCGTTGTGTCGCTAAGGGTCTTGTAGAGTGCTGTCGGGTCCTGGAGTATTCTGTAGGGTTCCAGAGGGGCTCGTAGGGTTCCGTCAAAATCTGTAGGCTTCCCTAGGGGCCCGTGGAGTCCCGTAGATTTCCGTAGGGGCCTGTAGGGTTGTGTAAGTGCCCGCAGGGGTTGGTAGGAGCTTGTAGGGTGCCATATGTTTCCGGAGGGTTGTGTAGGGTTCCGTAGGGGCCTGTGGTGTTCCCTAGGGGCCTGTAGAGTCTCGTACGGTTCCGTAGGGACCTGTAGTGTTCCCTAGGGGCCTGTAGAGTCTCGTATTTTTCCGTACGGTCCTGTAGGTTTCCATAAGCGCCCGGAGAGGTCTGAAGGGGCCCGTACTGTTCCGTAAGGATCCATAGGGCTCCGTAGAGCTTCGTAGGTTCCCTAGAGGCCTGTAGAGTACCGCAGGAGCCAGTAGTGTTCTGTAGGGGCCCGTAGGGTTCCTTCCATAGGGGCTGGCAGTGTTCCGTAGGGTCCTCTAGGGTTGAGTAAGTGCCCGTAGGAGTCTGTGGGATTCTGTAAGGTTCCGGAGGGTTCTGCAGGGTTCCGTAGGGGCCCGTAGAGTTCCGTAGTGGCTGGTAAAGTTCCGTAGGGCCCTGTGGGGTTCTGTATGGACCTGTAGGGTTCCGTAGGGGCCTGCAGGGTTCTGTAAGTGCCCGCAGTGTTCTGTAGGAGCCCATAGGGTTTTAGTGAGGTTCCGTTGTGTTGCTAAGAGTCTTGTAGAGTGCTGTCGGGTCCTGGAGTATTCTGTAGGGTTCCAGAGGGGCTCGTAGGGTTCCGTCAAAATCTGTAGGCTTCCCTAGGGGCCCGTGGAGACCCGTAGATTTCCGTAGGGGCCTGTAGGGTTGTGTAAGTGCCCGCAGGGGTTGGTAGGAGCTTGTAGAGTGCCATATGTTTCCGGAGGGTTGTGTAGGGTTCCGTAGGGGCCTGTGTTGTTCCCTAGGGGCCTGTAGAGTCTCGTACAGTTCCGTAGGGGCCTGTAGGTTTCCATAAGCGCCCGCAGAGGTTTGAAGGGACCCGTACTGTTCCGTAAGGATCCATAGGGCTCCGTAGAGCTTCGTAGGTTCCCTAGAGGCCTGTAGAGTACCGCAGGAGCCAGTAGTGTTCTGTAGGGGCCCGTAGGGTTCCTTCCATAGGGGCCGGCAGTGTTCCGTAGGGTCCTCTAGGGTTGTGTAAGTGCCCGCAGGAGTCTGTAGGATTCTGTAAGGTTCTGGAGCGTTCTGCCGGGTTCCGTAGGGGCCCGTAGAGTTCCGTAGTGGCTTGTAAATTTCCCTAGGGCCCTGTACCGTTCCGTAACTGCCTGCAAGGGTCTTTAGGCTTCCGTAGGGGCTGGTAGGGTTCCATAAAGTTCCGTGGGTTCCTGCAGAGTTCTGCAAGTGCCCACAAGGGCCTGTAGGGGCCCACAGTGTTTCTGTCAGGTTCCGTAGAGTTCCATAGGTGCCATAGGTTTCCGTAGCGGCAGGTAGTATTCCGTAGGGGTCTGTAGGGTTCCGTAGGCACCTGCAGTGTTCTGTAGGAGCCCATAGGGTTTTAGTGAGGTTCCGTTGTGTCGCTAAGGGTCTTGTAGAGTGCTGTCGGGTCCTGGAGTATTCTGTAGGGTTCCAGAGGGGCTCGTAGGGTTCCGTCAAAATCTGTAGGCTTCCCTAGGGGCCCGTGGCGTCCCGTAGATTTCCGTAGGGGCCTGTAGGGTTGTGTAAGTGCCCGCAGGGGTTGGTAGGAGCTTGTAGGGTGCCATATGTTTCCGGAGGGTTGTGTAGGGTTCCGTAGGGGCCTGTGGTGTTCCCTAGGGGCCTGTAGAGTCTCGTACGGTTCCGTAGGGACCTGTAGTGTTCCCTAGGGGCCTGTAGAGTCTCGTATTTTTCCGTACGGTCCTGTAGGTTTCCATAAGCGCCCGCAGAGGTCTGAAGGGGCCCGTACTGTTCCGTAAGGATCCATAGGGCTCCGTAGAGCTTCGTAGGTTCCCTAGAGGCCTGTAGAGTACCGCAGGAGCCAGTAGTGTTCTGTAGGGGCCCGTAGGGTTCCTTCCATAGGGGCTGGCAGTGTTCCGTAGGGTCCTCTAGGGTTGAGTAAGTGCCCGTAGGAGTCTGTGGGATTCTGTAAGGTTCCGGAGGGTTCTGCAGGGTTCCGTAGGGGCCCGTAGAGTTCCGTAGTGGCTGGTAAAGTTCCGTAGGGCCCTGTGGGGTTCTGTATGGACCTGTAGGGTTCCGTAGGGGCCTGCAGGGTTCTGTAAGTGCCCGCAGTGTTCTGTAGGAGCCCATAGGGTTTTAGTGAGGTTCCGTTGTGTTGCTAAGAGTCTTGTAGAGTGCTGTCGGATCCTGGAGTATTCTGTAGGGTTCCAGAGGGGCTCGTAGGGTTCCGTCGAAATCTGTAGGCTTCCCTAGGGGCCCATGGAGACCCGTAGATTTCCGTAGGGGCCTGTAGGGTTGTGTAAGTGCCCGCAGGGGTTGGTAGGAGCTTGTAGGGTGCCATATGTTTCCAGAGGGTTGTGTAGGGTTCCATAGGGGCCTGTGGTGTTCCCTAGGGGCCTGTAGAGTCTCGTACGGTTCCGTAGGGGCCTGTGGTGTTCCCTAGGGGCCTGTAGAGTCTCGTACAGTTCCGTAGGGTCCTGTAGGTTTCCATAAGCGCCCGCAGAGGTCTGAAGGGGCCCGTACTGTTCCGTAAGGATCCATAGGGCTCCGTAGAGCTTCGTAGGTTCCCTAGAGGCCTGTAGAGTACCGCAGGAGCCAGTAGTGTTCTGTAGGGGTCCGTAAGGTTCCTTCCATAGGGGCTGGCAGTGTTCCGTAGGGTCCTCTAGGGTTGAGTAAGTGCCCGTAGGAGTCTGTAGGAGTCTGTGGGATTCTGTAAGGTTCCGGAGGGTTCTGCAGGGTTCCGTAGGGGCCCGTAGAGTTCCGTAGTGGCTGGTAAAGTTCCGTAGGGCCCTGTGGGGTTCTGTATGGACCTGTAGGGTTCCGTAGCGGCCTGCAGGGTTCTGTAAGTGCCCGCAGTGTTCTGTAGGAGCCCATAGGGTTTTAGTGAGGTTCCGTTGTGTTGTAGGGTTCCGTAGGGGCTTGTGGTGTTCCCTAGGGGCATGTAGAATCTGGTACGTTTCCGTAGGGGCCTGTGGTGTTCCCTAGGGCCCTGTAGAGTCTGTACAGTTCCCGGTGGCACTCGCCGGCGCTGGGTGGTAGCGCGACGAGCTCGGCAGAGCGCCCGGCGGCACCCCGAGAACCATGGAGAAGGAGCGGCGATATCGGGAGAGCGCTCAGCGACACCCCGACGCGCGGGGTGAAGGAGCGGCGATATCGGGAGAGCGCTCAGCGACAACTCGACACGCGGTGTGAACGAGCGGCGATACCAGGAGAGCGCTCGGCGGCACTCGGAGGCGCACGGTGGTAGCGCGGCGAGCTCGGCAGAGCGCCCGGAGGCACCCCGAGCACTGTGGTGAAGGAGCGACGATATCGGGAGAGCGTTCGGCGGCACTCAGAGGCGCGCTGTGGTACCGCTGCGAGATCCCGAGAGCAACCAGCGGCACCCGCATGCGCAGGGTGGAGCGCGACGAGCTCGGCAGAGTGTCCGGCGGTACCCCGAGGAGCGGGATGAGCGTGTGTCGGGTCGACCGGACGCACAGCGGCACTCGGAGGCGCACGGTGGTAGTGCGGCAAGCTCGGGAGAGCGCCCGGCGGAACCCAGAGCACCGTGGTGAAGGAGCGGCAATATAGGGAGAGCGCTTGGCGACACACCGACGCGCGGGGTGAAGGAGCGGCGATATCGGGAGAGCGCTCAGCGGCACCTGGAGCCGCACGGTGGTAGCGCGGCAAGCTCGGCAGAGCGCCCGGCAGCACCCCGAGCACCCTGGTGAAGAGCGGCGATATCGGGAGAGCCCACGGCGACACCCCAACGCGCGGGGTGAAGGAGCGGCGATATCGGGAGAGCGCTCAGTGGCACTCGGAGGCGCACGGTGGTACCGTGACGAGATCCCGAGAGCACTCGGCGGCACTGGCTGGCGCACGGTGGTAGCGCGGCGAGCTCGGGAGAGCGCCCGGCGGCACCCCGAGGAGCGGGATGAGCGTGCGCCGGGACGACCGGACGCACAGCGGCACCTGGAGGAGCACGGTGGTAGAGCGGCGAGCTCGGGAGAGCGCCCGGCGGCACCACGATGAGCGGGATGAGCGTGCGTCGAGTCGACCGGCTGCACAGTGGCACCTGGAGGTGCACGGTGGTAGTGCTGCAAGCTCGGGAGAGCGCTCAGCGGCACCCAGACAAGCGGGGTGAAGGAGCGGCGATACCGGGAGAGCGCTCGGCGGCACTCGGAGACGCACGGTGGTAGCGCGGCGAGCTCGGCAGACCGCCCGGAGGCACCCCGAGCACTGTGGTGAAGGAGCGACGATATAGGGAGAGCGCTTGGCGACACACCGACGCGCGGGGTGAAGGAGCGGCGATATCGGGAGAGCGCTCGGCGGCACTCGGAGGCGCGCTGTGGTACATCTGCGAAATCCCGAGAGCTCCCAGCGGCACTCGCATGCGTAGGGTGGAGCGCGACAAGGTCGGCAGAGTGTCCGGCGGTACCCCGAGCACCGTGGTGAAGGAGCGGCGATATCGGGAGAGCGCTCGGCGGCACTCGGAGGCGCACGGTGGTAGCGCGGCGAGGTCGGCAGAGCGCCCGGCGGCACCCCGAGGAGCGGGATGAGCGTGCGTCGGGTCGACCGGACACACAGCGGCACATGGAGGTGCACGGTGGTAGTGAGGCAAGCTCGGGACAGCGCTCGGCGGCACCCAAACGCGTGGGGTGAAGGAGCGGCGATATCGGGAGAGCACTCAGCGGCACTCAGAGGCACACGGTATTAGCGCGGCGAGATCCCGAGAGTGCCCGCTGGAACTCGCCGGCGCAGGGTTGAGCGCGACGAGCTCGGCAGAGCGCCCGGCGGCACCCCGAGGAGCGGGATGAGCGTGCGTCGTGTCGACCGGCTGCACAGCGGCACTCGGAGGCGCGCTGTGGTAGTGCGGCAAGCTCCGCAGAGCGCCCGGCGGCACCCCGAGCACCGTGGTGAAGGAGCGGCGATATCAGGAGAGCGCTCAGCGACAACTCGACGCAAGGGGTGAACGAGCGGCGATACCGGGAGAGCGATCGGCGGCACTCGGAGGCGCACGGTGGTAGTACGGCAAGCTCGGGAGAGCGCCCGGCGGCACCCAGACAAGAGGGGTGAAGGAGCGGCGATATCGGGAGAGCGCTCGGCGGCACCCCGAGCACCGTGGTGAAGGAGCGGCGATATCGGGAGAGCGTTCGGCGGCACTCAGAGGCGCGCTGTGGTACTGCTGCGAGATCCCGAGAGCACCCAGCGGCATCCGCATGCACAGGGTGGAGCGTGACGAGCTCTGGAGAGCGTCCGGCGGTACCACGAGGAGCGGGATGAGCGTGCGTCGGGTCGACCGGACGCACAGCGGCACTCGGAGGCGCACTGTGGTAGTGCGGCGAGCTCGGCAGAGCGCCCGGCGGCACCCAGAGCACCGTGGTGAAGGAGCGGCGATATCGGGAGAGCGCTTGGCGACACCCCGAAGCGCGGGGTGAAGGAGCGGCGATATCGGGAGAGCGCTCGGCGGCACTCGGAGGCGCACGGTGGTAGTGCGGCAAGCTAGGGAGAGCGCATGACGGCACCCAGACAAGCGGGGTGAAGGAGCGGCGATATCGGGAGAGCGCTCGCCGGCACTCAGAGGCGCACGGTGGTACCGCTGCGAGATCCCGAGAGCGCTCGGCGGCACTCGCCGGCGCACGGTGGTAGAGCGGCGAGCTCGGCAGAACGCCCGGCGGCACCCCGAGGAGCGGGATGAGCGTGCGTCGGGTCGACTGGACGCACAGCGGCACCTGGAGGCGCACGGTGGTAGTGCGGCAAGTTCGGGAGATCGCCCGTCCTCAACCAGACAAGCGGGTTGAAGGAGCGGCGATATCGGGAGAGCGCTCAGCGGCACTCGGAGGCGCACGGTGGTAGCGCGGAGAGCTCGGCAGAGCGCCCGGCGGCAGCCCGACCACAGTGGTGAAGGAGCGGCGATATCGGGAGAGCGATCGGCGGCACTCGGAGGCCCGCGGTGGTACAGCTACAAAATCCCGAGAGCACCCAGCGGCACTCGCATGCGCAGGGTGGTACCGCGACGAGATCGGCAGAGCGCCCGGCGGCACCACGAGAAGCAGGATGAGCATGCGTCGGGTCGACCGGACGCACAGCGGCACCTGGAGGCGCACGGTGGTAGTGCGGCAAGCTAGGGAGAGCGCCCGATGGCACCCAGACAAGCGGGGTGAAGGAGCGGCGATATCGGGAGAGCGCTCGGCCGCACTCGGAGGCGCGCGGTGGTAGCGCGGCGAGCTCGGCAGAGCGCCCGGCGGCACCCTGAGAACCATGGAGAAGGAGCGGCGATATCGGGAGAGCGCTCGGCGACACCCCGACGAACGGGGTGAAGGAGCGTTGATATCGGGAGTCCGCTTGGCGACAACTCGACGCGCGGGGTCAACGAGCGGTGATACCGGGAGAGCGCTCGGCGGCACTCGGAGGCGCACGGTGGTATCGCGACGAGATCCCGAGAGCGCTCGGCGGCATTCACCGGTGCACGGTGGTGGTGCGGCGAGCTCGGCAGAGCGCCCGGCGGCACCCCGAGAACCATGGAGAAGGAGCGGCGATATCGGGAGAGCGCTCGGCGACACCCCGACGAACGGGGTGAAGGAGCGTTGATATCGGGAGTCCGCTTGGCGACAACTCGACGCGCGGGGTCAACGAGCGGTGATACCGGGAGAGCGCTCGGCGGCACTCGGAGGCGCACGGTGGTATCGCGACGAGATCCCGAGAGCGCTCGGCGGCATTCACCGGTGCACGGTGGTGGTGCGGCGAGCTCGGCAGAGCGCCCGGCGGCACCCCGAGCACCGTGGTGAAGGAGCGGCGATATCGGGAGAGCGCTCGGCGGCACTCGGAGGCGCAGGGTGGTACCGCGGCGAGATCCCGGGAGCAACCAGCGGCACTCGCATGCGCAGGGTGGAGAGCGACGAGCTCTGCAGAGCGCCCGGCGGCATCCCGAGGAGCGGGATGAGCGTGCGTCGGGTCGTCCAGACGCACAGCGGCACCTGGAGGCGCACGGTGGTAGTGCGGCAAGCTAGGGAGAGCGCCCGACGGCACCCAGACAAGCGGGGTGAAGGAGCGGCGATATCGGGAGAGCGCTCAGCGGCACTCGGAGGCGCGCGGTGGTAGCGCGGCGAGCTCGGCAGAGCGCCCGGCGGCACCCCGAGTACCGTGGTAAAGGAGCGGCGATATCGGGAGAGCGCTCGGCGACACCCCGAAGCACGGGGTGAAAGAGCGGCGATATCGGGAGAGCGCTCGGCGGCACTCGGAGACGGACGGTGGTAGCGCGGCGAGCTCGGCAGAGCGCCCGGCGGCACCCCGACCACCGTGGTGAAGGAGCGGCGATATCGGGAGATCGCTCGGCGGCACTCGGAGGCGCGCGGTGGTACCGCTGCGAGATCCCGAGAGCAACCAGCGGCACTCGCATGCGCAGGGTGGAGAGCGACGAGCTCGGCAGAGCGCCCGGCGGCACCCCGAGGAGCGGGATGAGCGTGCGTCGGGTCGACCGGACACACAGCGGCACCTGGAGGCGCACGGTGGTAGCGCGGCGAGCTCGGCAGAGCGCCCGGCGGCACCCCGAGGAGCGGGATGAGAGCGCGTCGGGTCGACCGGACGCACAGCGGCACCTGGAGGCGCACGGTGGTAGTGCGGCAAGCTCGGGAGAGCACCAGGCGGCACCCAGACAAGCGGGGTGAAGCAGCGGCGATATCGGGAGAGCGCTCAGCAGCACTCGGAGGCTCGTGGTGGTACCGCGGCGAGATCCCGAGAGCGCTCGGCGGCACTCGCCGGAGCACGGTGGTAGCGCGGCGAGCTCGGGAGAGCGCCCGGCGGCACCCCGAGGAGCGGGATGAGCGTGCGTCGGGTCGACCGGATGCACAGCGGCGCCTGGAGGCGCACGGTGCTAGTGCGACGAGCTCGGGAGAGCGCCTGGCGCCACCCCGACGCGCAGGGTCAACGATTGGCGATACCGGGAGAGCGCTCGGCGGCACTCGGAGGCGCACGGTGGTAGCGCGGTGATCTCGGCAGAGCCCATAGGGTTTTAGTGAGGTTCCGTTGTGTTGCTAAGGGTCTTGTAGAGTGCTGTCGGGTCCTGGAGTATTCTGTAGGGTTCCAGAGGGGCTCGTAGGGTTCCGTCGAAATCTGTAGGCTTCCCTAGGGGCCCGTGGAGTCCCGTAGATTTCCGTAGGGACCTGTAGTGTTGTGTAAGTGCCCGCAGCAGTCTGTAGGAGTCTGTGGGATTCTGTAAGGTTCTGGAGGGTTCTGCAGGGTTCTGTAGGGGCCCGTAGAGTTCCGTAGTGGCTGGTAAAGTTCCGTAGGGCCCTGAGGGGTTCTGTATGGACCTGTAGCGTTCCATAGGGGCCTGCAGGGTTCTGTAAGTGCCCGCAGGTGTCTGTAGGGTTCCGTAGGGGTCTGTAGGGTTCCGTAGGGGCCTGCAGGGTTCTGTAGGAGCCCATAGGGTTTTAGTGAGGTTCCGTTGTGTTGCTAAGGGTCTTGTAGAGTGCTGTCGGGTCCTGGAGTATTCTGTAGGGTTCCAGAGGGGCTCGTAGGGTTCCGTTGAAATCTGTAGGCTTCCCTAGGGTCCCGTGGAGTCCCGTAGATTTCCGTAGGGGCCTGTAGGGTTGTGTAAGTGCCCGCAGGGGTTGGTAGGAGCTTGTAGGGTGCCATAAGTTTCCAGAGGGTTGTGTAGGGTTCCGTAGGGGCCTGTGGTGTTCCCTAGGGGCCTGTAGAGTCTCGTACGGTTCCGTAGGGGCCTGTGGTGTTCCCTAGGGGCCTGTAGAGTCTCGTACAGTTCCGTAGGGGCCTGTAGTGTACCCTAGGGGCCTGTAGAGTCTCGTACAGTTCCGTAGGGTCCTGTAGGTTTCCATAAGCGCCCGCAGAGGTCTGAAGGGGCCCGTACTGTTCCGTAAGGATCCATAGGGCTCCGTAGAGCTTCGTAGGTTCCCTAGAGGCCTGTAGAGTACCGTAGGAGCCAGTAGTGTTCTGTAGGGGCCCGTAGGGTTCCTTCCATAGGGGCTGGCAGTGTTCCGTAGGGTCCTCTAGGGTTGAGTAAGTGCCCGCAGGAGTCTGTAGGAATCCATGGGATTCTGTAAGGTTCTGGAGGGTTCTGCAGGGTTCCGTAGGGGCCCGTAGAGTTCCGTAGTGGCTGGTAAAGTTCCCTAGGGCCCTGTACCGTTCCGTAACTGCCTGCAAGGGTCTTTAGGCTTCCGTAGGGGCTGGTAGGGTTCCATAAAGTTCCGTGGGTTCCTGCAGAGTTCTGCAAGTGCCCGCAAGGGCCTGTAGGGGCCCACAGTGTTTCTGTCAGGTTCCGTAGAGTTCCGTAGGGGCCATAGGTTTCCATAGCGGCTGGTAGTATTCCGTAGGGGCCTGTAGGGTTCCGTAGGCACCTGCAGTGTTCTGTAGGAGCCCATAGGGTTTTAGTGAGGTTCCGTTGTGTTGCTAAGGGTCTTGTAGAGTGCTGTCGGGTCCTGGAGTATTCTGTAGGGTTCCAGAGGGGCTCGTAGGGTTCCGTCGAAATCTGTAGGCTCCCCTAGGGGCCCGTGGAGTCCCGTAGATTTCCGTAGGGGCCTGTAGGGTTGTGTAAGTGCCCGCAGAAGTTGGTAGGAGCTTGTAGGGTGCCATAAGTTTCCAGAGGGTTGTGTAGGGTTCCGTAGGGGCCTGTGGTGTTCCCTAGAGGCCTGTAGAGTCTCGTACGGTTCCATAGGGGCCTCTGGTGTTCCCTAAGGCCCTGTAGAGTCTGTAGAGTGCCCGGTGGCACTCGCCGGCGCTGGGTGGTAGTGCGACGAGCTCGGGAGAGCGCCTGGTGGCACCCTGACGCGCGGGGTCAACGAGTGGCGATACCGGGAGAGCGCTCGGCGGCACTCGGAGCCAAACGGTGGTAGCACAGCGAGATCCCGAGAGCACCCAGCGGCACTCGCATGCGCAGGGTGGAGCGCGACGAGCTCGGCAGAGCATCCGGCGGTACCCCGAGGAGCGGGATGAGCGTGCGTCGGGTCGACCGGACGCACAGCTGCACCTGGAGGCGCATGGTGGTGGTGCGGCAAGCTCGGGAGAGCGCCCGGTGGCACCCCGAGCACCGTGGTGAAGGAGCGGCGATATCGGGAGAGCTCTCGGCAGCACTCGGAGGCGCGCGGTGGTACCGCGACGAGATCCCGAGAGCACCCAGCGGCACTCGCATGCGCAGGGTGGAGCGCGACGAGCTCGGCAGAGCGCCCGGCGGCACCACGAGGAGCGGGATGAGCATGCGTCGGGTCGACCGGACGCACAGCTGCACCTGGAGGCGCACGGTGGTAGTGCAGCGAGCTCGGGAGAGCGCCCGGCGGCACCCAGACGCGCGGGGTGAAGGAGCGGCGATGTCGGGAGAGCGCTCGGCGGAACTCGCCGGCACACGGTGGTACCGCGACGAGATCCCGAGAGCGCTCGGCGGCACTCGCCGGCGCACGTTGGTGTTGCGGCGAGCTCGGCAGAGCGCCCGCCGGCACCCCGAGCATTGTGGTGAAAGAGCGGCGATATCGGGAGAGCGCTCGGCCGCACTCGGAGGCTCACGGTGGTACCGCGGCGAGCTCGGCAGAGCGCCCGGCGGCACCCCGAGAACCATGGAGAAGGAGCGGCGATATCGGGAGAGCGCTCAGCGACACCCCGACGCGCGGGGTGAAGGAGCGGCGATATCGGGAGAGCGCTCAGCGACAACTCGACACGCGGTGTGAACGAGCGGCGATACCAGGAGAGCGCTCGGCGGCACTCGGAGGCGCACGGTGGTAGCGCGGCGAGCTCGGCAGAGCGCCCGGAGGCACCCCGAGCACTGTGGTGAAGGAGCGACGATATCGGGAGAGCGTTCGGCGGCACTCAGAGGCGCGCTGTGGTACCGCTGCGAGATCCCGAGAGCAACCAGCGGCACCCGCAAGCGCAGGGTGGAGCGCGACGAGCTCGGCAGAGCGTCCGGCGGTACCCCGAGGAGCGGGATGAGCGTGCGTCGGGTCGACCGGACGCACAGCGGCACTCGGAGGCGCACGGTGGTAGTGCGGCAAGCTCGGGAGAGCGCCCAGCGGAACCCAGAGCACCGTGGTGAAGGAGCGGCGATATAAGGAGAGCGCTTGGCGACACACCGACGCGCGGGGTGAAGGAGCGGCGATATCGGGAGAGCGCTCGGCAGCACTCGGAGGCGCGCTGTGGTACCTCTGCGAAATCCCGAGAGCTCCCAGCGGCACTCGCATGCGTAGGGTGGAGCGCGACGAGGTCGGCAGAGCGTCCGGCGGTACCCCGAGCACCGTGGTGAAGGAGCGGCGATATCGGGAGAGCGCTCGGCTGCACTCGGAGGCGCACGGTGGTACCGCGGCGAGATCCCGAGAGCGCTCGGCGGCACTCGGAGGCGCACGGTGGTAGCGCGGCGAGCTCGGGAGAGCGCCCGGCGGCACCCCGAGGAGCGGGATGAGCGTGCGTCGGGTCGACCGGACGCACAGCGGCACCTGGAGGCGCACGGTGGTACCGCGGCGAGCTCGGCAGAGCGTCCGGCGGCACCCGGAGGAACGGGATGAGCGTGCGTCGGGTCGTCGAGACGCACAGCGGCATTTGGAGGTGCACGGTGCTAGTGCGGCGAGCTCGGGAGATCGCCCGGCCTCACGCAGACAAGCGGGTTGAAGGAGCGGCGATATCGGGAGAGCGCTCAGCGGCACCTGGAGGCGCACGGTGGTAGCGCGGCAAGCTCGGCAGAGCGCCCGGCAGCACCCCGAGCACCCTGGTGAAGAGCGGCGATATCGGGAGAGCCCACGGCGACACCCCAACGCGCGGGGTGAAGGAGCGGCGATATCGGGAGAGCGCTCAGTGGCACTCGGAGGCGCACGGTGGTACCGTGACGAGATCCCGAGAGCACTCGGCGGCACTGGCTGGCGCACGGTGGTAGCGCGGCGAGCTCGGGAGAGCGCCCGGCGGCACCCCGAGGAGCGGGATGAGCGTGCGCCGGGACGACCGGACGCACAGCGGCACCTGGAGGAGCACGGTGGTAGAGCGGCGAGCTCGGGAGAGCGCCCGGCGGCACCACGATGAGCGGGATGAGCGTGCGTCGAGTCGACCGGCTGCACAGTGGCACCTGGAGGTGCACGGTGGTAGTGCTGCAAGCTCGGGAGAGCGCTCGGCGGCACCCAGACAAGCGGGGTGAAGGAGTGGCGATATCGGGAGAGCGCTCAACGACACCCCGAGCACCGTGGTGAAGGAGCGGCGATATCGGGAGAGCGCTCAGCGACAACTCGACGCGCGGTGTGAACGAGCGGCGATACCAGGAGAGCGCTCGGCGGCACTCGGAGACGCACGGTGGTAGCGCGGCGAGCTCGGCAGACCGCCCGGAGGCACCCCGAGCACTGTGGTGAAGGAGCGGCGATATCGGGAGAGCGCTCGGCGGCACTCGGAGGCGCGCTGTGGTACATCTGCGAAATCCCGAGAGCTCCCAGCGGCACTCGCATGCGTAGGGTGGAGCGCGACAAGGTCGGCAGAGTGTCCGGCGGTACCCCGAGCACCGTGGTGAAGGAGCGGCGATATCGGGAGAGCGCTCGGCGGCACTCGGAGGCGCACGGTGGTAGCGCGGCGAGGTCGGCAGAGCGCCCGGCGGCACCCCGAGGAGCGGGATGAGCGTGCGTCGGGTCGACCGGACACACAGCGGCACATGGAGGTGCACGGTGGTAGTGAGGCAAGCTCGGGACAGCGCTCGGCGGCACCCAAACGCGTGGGGTGAAGGAGCGGCGATATCGGGAGAGCACTCAGCGGCACTCAGAGGCACACGGTATTAGCGCGGCGAGATCCCGAGAGTGCCCGCTGGAACTCGCCGGCGCAGGGTTGAGCGCGACGAGCTCGGCAGAGCGCCCGGCGGCACCCCGAGGAGCGGGATGAGCGTGCGTCGTGTCGACCGGCTGCACAGCGGCACTCGGAGGCGCGCTGTGGTAGTGCGGCAAGCTCCGCAGAGCGCCCGGCGGCACCCCGAGCACCGTGGTGAAGGAGCGGCGATATCAGGAGAGCGCTCAGCGACAACTCGACGCAAGGGGTGAACGAGCGGCGATACCGGGAGAGCGATCGGCGGCACTCGGAGGCGCACGGTGGTAGTACGGCAAGCTCGGGAGAGCGCCCGGCGGCACCCAGACAAGAGGGGTGAAGGAGCGGCGATATCGGGAGAGCGCTCGGCGGCACCCCGAGCACCGTGGTGAAGGAGCGGCGATATCGGGAGAGCGTTCGGCGGCACTCAGAGGCGCGCTGTGGTACTGCTGCGAGATCCCGAGAGCACCCAGCGGCACCCGCATGCACAGGGTGGAGCGTGACGAGCTCTGGAGAGCGTCCGGCGGTACCACGAGGAGCGGGATGAGCGTGCGTCGGGTCGACCGGACGCACAGCGGCACTCGGAGGCGCACTGTGGTAGTGCGGCGAGCTCGGCAGAGCGCCCGGCGGCACCCAGAGCACCGTGGTGAAGGAGCGGCGATATCGGGAGAGCGCTTGGCGACACCCCGAAGCGCGGGGTGAAGGAGCGGCGATATCGGGAGAGCGCTCGGCGGCACTCGGAGGCGCACGGTGGTAGTGCGGCAAGCTAGGGAGAGCGCATGACGGCACCCAGACAAGCGGGGTGAAGGAGCGGCGATATCGGGAGAGCATTCAGAGGCACTCGGAGGCGCGCGGTGGTACCGCTGCGAGATCCCGAGAGCGCTCGGCGGCACTCGCATGCGCAGGGTGGAGAGCGACGAGCTCGGCAGAGCGCCTGGCGTCACCCTGACGCGCGGGGTCAACGAGTGGCGATATCGGGAGAGCGTTCGGCGGCACTCGGAGGCGCACGGTGGTAGCGCGGCGAGCTCGGCAGAGCGCCCAGCGGCACCCCGAGCACCGTGGTGAAGGAGCGGTGATACTGGGAGAGCGCTCGCCGGCACTCAGAGGCGCACGGTGGTACCGCTGCGAAATCCCGAGAGCGCCCGGTGGCACTCGCCGGCGCACGATCGTAGAGCGGCGAGCTCGGCAGAGCGCCTGGCGTCACCCCGACGCACGGGGTCAACGTGTGGCGATACCAGGAGAGCGCTCGGCGGCACTCGTAGGTGCACGGTGGCAGCGCAGCGAGCTCGGCAGAGCGCCCGGCGGCAGCCCGACCACCGTGGTGAAGGAGCGGCGATATCGAGAGAGCGTTCGGCGGCACTCGGAGGCGCACGGTGGTAGCGCGGCGAGCTCGACAGAGCGCACAGCGGCACCCCGAGCACAGTGGTGAAGGAGCGGCGATATCGGGAGAGCACTCGGCGGCACTCGGAGGCGCACGGTGGTACCGCTGCGAGATCCCGAGAGCGCTCGGCGGCACTCGCCGGCGCACGGTGGTAGCACGGCGAGCTCGGCAGAACGCCCGGCGGCACCCCGAGGAGCGGGATGAGCGTGCGTCGGGTCGACTGGACGCACAGCGGCACCTGGAGGCGCACGGTGGTAGTGCGGCAAGTTCGGGAGATCGCCCGTCCTCAACCAGACAAGCGGGTTGAAGGAGCGGCGATATCGGGAGAGCGCTCAGCGGCACTCGGAGGCGCACGGTGGTAGCGCGGAGAGCTCGGCAGAGCACCCGGCGGCAGCCCGACCACAGTGGTGAAGGAGCGGCGATATCGGGAGAGCGATCGGCGGCACTCGGAGGCCCGCGGTGGTACAGCTACAAAATCCCGAGAGCACCCAGCGGCACTCGCATGCGCAGGGTGGTACCGCGACGAGATCGGCAGAGCGCCCGGCGGCACCACGAGAAGCAGGATGAGCGTGCGTCGGGTCGACCGGACGCACAGCGGCACCTGGAGGCGCACGGTGGTAGTGCGGCAAGCTAGGGAGAGCGCCCGACGGCACCCAGACAAGCGGGGTGAAGGAGCGGCGATATCGGGAGAGCGCTCGGCCGCACTCGGAGGCGCGCGGTGGTAGCGCGGCGAGCTCGGCAGAGCGCCCGGCGGCACCCCGAGAACCATGGAGAAGGAGCGGCGATATCGGGAGAGCGCTCGGCGACACCCCGACGAACGGGGTGAAGGAGCGTTGATATCGGGAGTCCGCTTGGCGACAACTCGACGCGCGGGGTCAACGAGCGGTGATACCGGGAGAGCGCTCGGCGGCACTCGGAGGCGCACGGTGGTATCGCGACGAGATCCCGAGAGCGCTCGGCGGCATTCACCGGTGCACGGTGGTGGTGCGGCGAGCTCGGCAGAGCGCCCGGCGGCACCCCGAGCACCGTGGTGAAGGAGCGGCGATATCGGGAGAGCGCTCGGCGGCACTCGGAGGCGCAGGGTGGTACCGCGGCGAGATCCCGGGAGCAACCAGCGGCACTCGCATGCGCAGGGTGGAGAGCGACGAGCTCTGCAGAGCGCCCGGCGGCATCCCGAGGAGCGGGATGAGCGTGCGTCGGGTCGTCCAGACGCACAGCGGCACCTGGAGGCGCACGGTGGTAGTGCGGCAAGCTAGGGAGAGCGCCCGACGGCACCCAGACAAGCGGGGTGAAGGAGCGGCGATATCGGGAGAGCGCTCAGCGGCACTCGGAGGCGCGCGGTGGTAGCGCGGCGAGCTCGGCAGAGCGCCCGGCGGCACCCCGAGTACCGTGGTAAAGGAGCGGCGATATCGGGAGAGCGCTCGGCGGCACTCGGAGACGGACGGTGGTAGCGCGGCGAGCTCGGCAGAGCGCCCGGCGGCACCCCGACCACCGTGGTGAAGGAGCGGCGATATCGGGAGATCGCTCGGCGGCACTCGGAGGCGCGCGGTGGTACCGCTGCGAGATCCCGAGAGCAACCAGCGGCACTCGCATGCGCAGGGTGGAGAGCGACGAGCTCGGCAGAGCGCCCGGCGGCACCCCGAGGAGCGGGATGAGCGTGCGTCGGGTCGACCGGACACACAGCGGCACCTGGAGGCGCACGGTGGTAGCGCGGCGAGCTCGGCAGAGCGCCCGGCGGCACCCCGAGGAGCGGGATGAGCGCGCGTCTGGTCGACCGGACGCACAGCGGCACCTGGAGGCGCACGGTGGTAGTGCGGCAAGCTCGGGAGAGCACCAGGCGGCACCCAGACAAGCGGGGTGAAGCAGCGGCGATATCGGGAGAGCGCTCAGCAGCACTCGGAGGCTCGTGGTGGTACCGCGGCGAGATCCCGAGAGCGCTCGGCGGCACTCGCCGGAGCACGGTGGTAGCGCGGCGAGCTCGGGAGAGCGCCCGGCGGCACCCCGAGGAGCGGGATGAGCGTGCGTCGGGTCGACCGGATGCACAGCGGCGCCTGGAGGCGCACGGTGCTAGTGCGACGAGCTCGGGAGAGCGCCTGGCGCCACCCCGACGCGCAGGGTCAACGATTGGCGATACCGGGAGAGCGCTCGGCGGCACTCGGAGGCGCACGGTGGTAGCGCGGTGATCTCGGCAGAGCCCATAGGGTTTTAGTGAGGTTCCGTTGTGTTGCTAAGGGTCTTGTAGAGTGCTGTCGGGTCCTGGAGTATTCTGTAGGGTTCCAGAGGGGCTCGTAGGGTTCCGTCGAAATCTGTAGGCTTCCCTAGGGGCCCGTGGAGTCCCGTAGATTTCCGTAGGGACCTGTAGTGTTGTGTAAGTGCCCGCAGCAGTCTGTAGGAGTCTGTGGGATTCTGTAAGGTTCTGGAGGGTTCTGCAGGGTTCTGTAGGGGCCCGTAGAGTTCCGTAGTGGCTGGTAAAGTTCCGTAGGGCCCTGAGGGGTTCTGTATGGACCTGTAGCGTTCCATAGGGGCCTGCAGGGTTCTGTAAGTGCCCGCAGGTGTCTGTAGGGTTCCGTAGGGGTCTGTAGGGTTCCGTAGGGGCCTGCAGGGTTCTGTAGGAGCCCATAGGGTTTTAGTGAGGTTCCGTTGTGTTGCTAAGGGTCTTGTAGAGTGCTGTCGGGTCCTGGAGTATTCTGTAGGGTTCCAGAGGGGCTCGTAGGGTTCCGTTGAAATCTGTAGGCTTCCCTAGGGTCCCGTGGAGTCCCGTAGATTTCCGTAGGGGCCTGTAGGGTTGTGTAAGTGCCCGCAGGGGTTGGTAGGAGCTTGTAGGGTGCCATAAGTTTCCAGAGGGTTGTGTAGGGTTCCGTAGGGGCCTGTGGTGTTCCCTAGGGGCCTGTAGAGTCTCGTACGGTTCCGTAGGGGCCTGTGGTGTTCCCTAGGGGCCTGTAGAGTCTCGTACAGTTCCGTAGGGGCCTGTAGTGTACCCTAGGGGCCTGTAGAGTCTCGTACAGTTCCGTAGGGTCCTGTAGGTTTCCATAAGCGCCCGCAGAGGTCTGAAGGGGCCCGTACTGTTCCGTAAGGATCCATAGGGCTCCGTAGAGCTTCGTAGGTTCCCTAGAGGCCTGTAGAGTACCGTAGGAGCCAGTAGTGTTCTGTAGGGGCCCGTAGGGTTCCTTCCATAGGGGCTGGCAGTGTTCCGTAGGGTCCTCTAGGGTTGAGTAAGTGCCCGCAGGAGTCTGTAGGAATCCATGGGATTCTGTAAGGTTCTGGAGGGTTCTGCAGGGTTCCGTAGGGGCCCGTAGAGTTCCGTAGTGGCTGGTAAAGTTCCCTAGGGCCCTGTACCGTTCCGTAACTGCCTGCAAGGGTCTTTAGGCTTCCGTAGGGGCTGGTAGGGTTCCATAAAGTTCCGTGGGTTCCTGCAGAGTTCTGCAAGTGCCCGCAAGGGCCTGTAGGGGCCCACAGTGTTTCTGTCAGGTTCCGTAGAGTTCCGTAGGGGCCATAGGTTTCCATAGCGGCTGGTAGTATTCCGTAGGGGCCTGTAGGGTTCCGTAGGCACCTGCAGTGTTCTGTAGGAGCCCATAGGGTTTTAGTGAGGTTCCGTTGTGTTGCTAAGGGTCTTGTAGAGTGCTGTCGGGTCCTGGAGTATTCTGTAGGGTTCCAGAGGGGCTCGTAGGGTTCCGTCGAAATCTGTAGGCTCCCCTAGGGGCCCGTGGAGTCCCGTAGATTTCCGTAGGGGCCTGTAGGGTTGTGTAAGTGCCCGCAGAAGTTGGTAGGAGCTTGTAGGGTGCCATAAGTTTCCAGAGGGTTGTGTAGGGTTCCGTAGGGGCCTGTGGTGTTCCCTAGAGGCCTGTAGAGTCTCGTACGGTTCCATAGGGGCCTCTGGTGTTCCCTAAGGCCCTGTAGAGTCTGTAGAGTGCCCGGTGGCACTCGCCGGCGCTGGGTGGTAGTGCGACGAGCTCGGGAGAGCGCCTGGTGGCACCCTGACGCGCGGGGTCAACGAGTGGCGATACCGGGAGAGCGCTCGGCGGCACTCGGAGCCACACGGTGGTAGCACAGCGAGATCCCGAGAGCACCCAGCGGCACTCGCATGCGCAGGGTGGAGCGCGACGAGCTCGGCAGAGCGTCCGGCGGTACCCCGAGGAGCGGGATGAGCGTGCGTCGGGTCGACCGGACGCACAGCTGCACCTGGAGGCGCATGGTGGTGGTGCGGCAAGCTCGGGAGAGCGCCCGGTGGCACCCCGAGCACCGTGGTGAAGGAGCGGCGATATCGGGAGAGCTCTCGGCAGCACTCGGAGGCGCGCGGTGGTACCGCGACGAGATCCCGAGAGCACCCAGCGGCACTCGCATGCGCAGGGTGGAGCGCGACGAGCTCGGCAGAGCGCCCGGCGGCACCACGAGGAGCGGGATGAGCATGCGTCGGGTCGACCGGACGCACAGCTGCACCTGGAGGCGCACGGTGGTAGTGCAGCGAGCTCGGGAGAGCGCCCGGCGGCACCCAGACGCGCGGGGTGAAGGAGCGGCGATGTCGGGAGAGCGCTCGGCGGAACTCGCCGGCACACGGTGGTACCGCGACGAGATCCCGAGAGCGCTCGGCGGCACTCGCCGGCGCACGTTGGTGTTGCGGCGAGCTCGGCAGAGCGCCCGCCGGCACCCCGAGCATTGTGGTGAAAGAGCGGCGATATCGGGAGAGCGCTCGGCCGCACTCGGAGGCTCACGGTGGTACCGCGGCGAGCTCGGCAGAGCGCCCGGCGGCACCCCGAGAACCATGGAGAAGGAGCGGCGATATCGGGAGAGCGCTCAGCGACACCCCGACGCGCGGGGTGAAGGAGCGGCGATATCGGGAGAGCGCTCAGCGACAACTCGACACGCGGTGTGAACGAGCGGCGATACCAGGAGAGCGCTCGGCGGCACTCGGAGGCGCACGGTGGTAGCGCGGCGAGCTCGGCAGAGCGCCCGGAGGCACCCCGAGCACTGTGGTGAAGGAGCGACGATATCGGGAGAGCGTTCGGCGGCACTCAGAGGCGCGCTGTGGTACCGCTGCGAGATCCCGAGAGCAACCAGCGGCACCCGCAAGCGCAGGGTGGAGCGCGACGAGCTCGGCAGAGCGTCCGGCGGTACCCCGAGGAGCGGGATGAGCGTGCGTCGGGTCGACCGGACGCACAGCGGCACTCGGAGGCGCACGGTGGTAGTGCGGCAAGCTCGGGAGAGCGCCCGGCGGAACCCAGAGCACCGTTGTGAAGGAGCGGCGATATAGGGAGAGCGCTTGGCGACACACCGACGCGCGGGGTGAAGGAGCGGCGATATCGGGAGAGCGCTCGGCAGCACTCGGAGGCGCGCTGTGGTACCTCTGCGAAATCCCGAGAGCTCCCAGCGGCACTCGCATGCGTAGGGTGGAGCGCGACGAGGTCGGCAGAGCGTCCGGCGGTACCCCGAGCACCGTGGTGAAGGAGCGGCGATATCGGGAGAGCGCTCGGCGGCACTCGGAGGCGCACGGTGGTACCGCGGCGAGATCCCGAGAGCGCTCGGCGGCACTCGGAGGCGCACGGTGGTAGCGCGGCGAGCTCGGGAGAGCGCCCGGCGGCACCCCGAGGAGCGGGATGAGCGTGCGTCGGGTCGACCGGACGCACAGCGGCACCTGGAGGCGCACGGTGGTACCGCGGCGAGCTCGGCAGAGCGTCCGGCGGCACCCGGAGGAACGGGATGAGCGTGCGTCGGGTCGTCGAGACGCACAGCGGCATTTGGAGGTGCACGGTGCTAGTGCGGCGAGCTCGGGAGATCGCCCGGCCTCACGCAGACAAGCGGGTTGAAGGAGCGGCGATATCGGGAGAGCGCTCAGCGGCACCTGGAGGCGCACGGTGGTAGCGCGGCAAGCTCGGCAGAGCGCCCGGCAGCACCCCGAGCACCCTGGTGAAGAGCGGCGATATCGGGAGAGCCCACGGCGACACCCCAACGCGCGGGGTGAAGGAGCGGCGATATCGGGAGAGCGCTCAGTGGCACTCGGAGGCGCACGGTGGTACCGTGACGAGATCCCGAGAGCACTCGGCGGCACTGGCTGGCGCACGGTGGTAGCGCGGCGAGCTCGGGAGAGCGCCCGGCGGCACCCCGAGGAGCGGGATGAGCGTGCGCCGGGACGACCGGACGCACAGCGGCACCTGGAGGAGCACGGTGGTAGAGCGGCGAGCTCGGGAGAGCGCCCGGCGGCACCACGATGAGCGGGATGAGCGTGCGTCGAGTCGACCGGCTGCACAGTGGCACCTGGAGGTGCACGGTGGTAGTGCTGCAAGCTCGGGAGAGCGCTCAGCGGCACCCAGACAAGCGGGGTGAAGGAGCGGCGATACCGGGAGAGCGCTCGGCGGCACTCGGAGACGCACGGTGGTAGCGCGGCGAGCTCGGCAGACCGCCCGGAGGCACCCCGAGCACTGTGGTGAAGGAGCGACGATATAGGGAGAGCGCTTGGCGACACACCGACGCGCGGGGTGAAGGAGCGGCGATATCGGGAGAGCGCTCGGCGGCACTCGGAGGCGCGCTGTGGTACATCTGCGAAATCCCGAGAGCTCCCAGCGGCACTCGCATGCGTAGGGTGGAGCGCGACAAGGTCGGCAGAGTGTCCGGCGGTACCCCGAGCACCGTGGTGAAGGAGCGGCGATATCGGGAGAGCGCTCGGCGGCACTCGGAGGCGCACGGTGGTAGCGCGGCGAGGTCGGCAGAGCGCCCGGCGGCACCCCGAGGAGCGGGATGAGCGTGCGTCGGGTCGACCGGACACACAGCGGCACATGGAGGTGCACGGTGGTAGTGAGGCAAGCTCGGGACAGCGCTCGGCGGCACCCAAACGCGTGGGGTGAAGGAGCGGCGATATCGGGAGAGCACTCAGCGGCACTCAGAGGCACACGGTATTAGCGCGGCGAGATCCCGAGAGTGCCCGCTGGAACTCGCCGGCGCAGGGTTGAGCGCGACGAGCTCGGCAGAGCGCCCGGCGGCACCCCGAGGAGCGGGATGAGCGTGCGTCGTGTCGACCGGCTGCACAGCGGCACTCGAAGGCGCGCTGTGGTAGTGCGGCAAGCTCCGCAGAGCGCCCGGCGGCACCCCGAGCACCGTGGTGAAGGAGCGGCGATATCAGGAGAGCGCTCAGCGACAACTCGACGCAAGGGGTGAACGAGCGGCGATACCGGGAGAGCGATCGGCGGCACTCGGAGGCGCACGGTGGTAGTACGGCAAGCTCGGGAGAGCGCCCGGCGGCACCCAGACAAGAGGGGTGAAAGAGCGGCGATATCGGGAGAGCGCTCGGCGGCACCCCGAGCACCGTGGTGAAGGAGCGGCGATATCGGGAGAGCGTTCGGCGGCACTCAGAGGCGCGCTGTGGTACTGCTTCGAGATCCCGAGAGCACCCAGCGGCACCCGCATGCACAGGGTGGAGCGTGACGAGCTCTGGAGAGCGTCCGGCGGTACCACGAGGAGCGGGATGAGCGTGCGTCGGGTCGACCGGACGCACAGCGGCACTCGGAGGCGCACTGTGGTAGTGCGGCGAGCTCGGCAGAGCGCCCGGCGGCACCCAGAGCACCGTGGTGAAGGAGCGGCGATATCGGGAGAGCGCTTGGCGACACCCCGAAGCGCGGGGTGAAGGAGCGGCGATATCGGGAGAGCGCTCGGCGGCACTCGGAGGCGCACGGTGGTAGTGCGGCAAGCTAGGGAGAGCGCATGACGGCACCCAGACAAGCGGGGTGAAGGAGCGGCGATATCGGGAGAGCATTCAGAGGCACTCGGAGGCGCGCGGTGGTACCGCTGCGAGATCCCGAGAGCGCTCGGCGGCACTCGCATGCGCAGGGTGGAGAGCGACGAGCTCGGCAGAGCGCCTGGCGTCACCCTGACGCGCGGGGTCAACGAGTGGCGATATCGGGAGAGCGTTCGGCGGCACTCGGAGGCGCACGGTGGTAGCGCGGCGAGCTCGGCAGAGCGCCCAGCGGCACCCCGAGCACCGTGGTGAAGGAGCGGTGATACTGGGAGAGCGCTCGCCGGCACTCAGAGGCGCACGGTGGTACCGCTGCGAAATCCCGAGAGCGCCCGGTGGCACTCGCCGGCGCACGATCGTAGAGCGGCGAGCTCGGCAGAGCGCCTGGCGTCACCCCGACGCACGGGGTCAACGTGTGGCGATACCAGGAGAGCGCTCGGCGGCACTCGTAGGTGCACGGTGGCAGCGCAGCGAGCTCGGCAGAGCGCCCGGCGGCAGCCCGACCACCGTGGTGAAGGAGCGGCGATATCGAGAGAGCGTTCGGCGGCACTCGGAGGCGCACGGTGGTAGCGCGGCGAGCTCGACAGAGCGCACAGCGGCACCCCGAGCACAGTGGTGAAGGAGCGGCGATATCGGGAGAGCGCTCGGCGGCACTCGGAGGCGCACGGTGGTACCGCTGCGAGATCCCGAGAGCGCTCGGCGGCACTCGCCGGCGCACGGTGGTAGCACGGCGAGCTCGGCAGAACGCCCGGCGGCACCCCGAGGAGCGGGATGAGCGTGCGTCGGGTCGACTGGACGCACAGCGGCACCTGGAGGCGCACGGTGGTAGTGCGGCAAGTTCGGGAGATCGCCCGTCCTCAACCAGACAAGCGGGTTGAAGGAGCGGCGATATCGGGAGAGCGCTCAGCGGCACTCGGAGGCGCACGGTGGTAGCGCGGAGAGCTCGGCAGAGCGCCCGGCGGCAGCCCGACCACAGTGGTGAAGGAGCGGCGATATCGGGAGAGCGATCGGCGGCACTCGGAGGCCCGCGGTGGTACAGCTACAAAATCCCGAGAGCACCCAGCGGCACTCGCATGCGCAGGGTGGTACCGCGACGAGATCGGCAGAGCGCCCGGCGGCACCACGAGAAGCGGGATGAGCGTGCGTCGGGTCGACCGGACGCACAGCGGCACCTGGAGGCGCACGGTGGTAGTGCGGCAAGCTAGGGAGAGCGCCCGACGGCACCCAGACAAGCGGGGTGAAGGAGCGGCGATATCGGGAGAGCGCTCGGCCGCACTCGGAGGCGCGCGGTGGTAGCGCGGCGAGCTCGGCAGAGCGCCCGGCGGCACCCCGAGAACCATGGAGAAGGAGCGGCGATATCGGGAGAGCGCTCGGCGACACCCCGACGAACGGGGTGAAGGAGCGTTGATATCGGGAGTCCGCTTGGCGACAACTCGACGCGCGGGGTCAACGAGCGGTGATACCGGGAGAGCGCTCGGCGGCACTCGGAGGCGCACGGTGGTATCGCGACGAGATCCCGAGAGCGCTCGGCGGCATTCACCGGTGCACGGTGGTGGTGCGGCGAGCTCGGCAGAGCGCCCGGCGGCACCCCGAGCACCGTGGTGAAGGAGCGGCGATATCGGGAGAGCGCTCGGCGGCACTCGGAGGCGCAGGGTGGTACCGCGGCGAGATCCCGGGAGCAACCAGCGGCACTCGCATGCGCAGGGTGGAGAGCGACGAGCTCTGCAGAGCGCCCGGCGGCATCCCGAGGAGCGGGATGAGCGTGCGTCGGGTCGTCCAGACGCACAGCGGCACCTGGAGGCGCACGGTGGTAGTGCGGCAAGCTAGGGAGAGCGCCCGACGGCACCCAGACAAGCGGGGTGAAGGAGCGGCGATATCGGGAGAGCGCTCAGCGGCACTCGGAGGCGCGCGGTGGTAGCGCGGCGAGCTCGGCAGAGCGCCCGGCGGCACCCCGAGTACCGTGGTAAAGGAGCGGCGATATCGGGAGAGCGCTCGGCGGCACTCGGAGACAGACGGTGGTAGCGCGGCGAGCTCGGCAGAGCGCCCGGCGGCACCCCGACCACCGTGGTGAAGGAGCGGCGATATCGGGAGATCGCTCGGCGGCACTCGGAGGCGCGCGGTGGTACCGCTGCGAGATCCCGAGAGCAACCAGCGGCACTCGCATGCGCAGGGTGGAGAGCGACGAGCTCGGCAGAGCGCCCGGCGGCACCCCGAGGAGCGGGATGAGCGTGCGTCGGGTCGACCGGACACACAGCGGCACCTGGAGGCGCACGGTGGTAGCGCGGCGAGCTCGGCAGAGCGCCCGGCGGCACCCCGAGGAGCGGGATGAGAGCGCGTCTGGTCGACCGGACGCACAGCGGCACCTGGAGGCGCACGGTGGTAGTGCGGCAAGCTCGGGAGAGCACCAGGCGGCACCCAGACAAGCGGGGTGAAGCAGCGGCGATATCGGGAGAGCGCTCAGCAGCACTCGGAGGCTCGTGGTGGTACCGCGGCGAGATCCCGAGAGCGTTCGGCGGCACTAGCCGGAGCACGGTGGTAGCGCGGCGAGCTCGGGAGAGCGCCCGGCGGCACCCCGAGGAGCGGGATGAGCGTGCGTCGGGTCGACCGGATGCACAGCGGCGCCTGGAGGCGCACGGTGCTAGTGCGACGAGCTCGGGAGAGCGCCTGGCACCACCCCGACGCGCAGGGTCAACGATTGGCGATACCGGGAGAGCGCTCGGCGGCACTCGGAGGCGCACGGTGGTAGCGCGGTGATCTCGGCAGAGCCCATAGGGTTTTAGTGAGGTTCCGTTGTGTTGCTAAGGGTCTTGTAGAGTGCTGTCGGGTCCTGGAGTATTCTGTAGGGTTCCAGAGGGGCTCGTAGGGTTCCGTCGAAATCTGTAGGCTTCCCTAGGGGCCCGTGGAGTCCCGTAGATTTCCGTAGGGACCTGTAGTGTTGTGTAAGTGCCCGCAGCAGTCTGTAGGAGTCTGTGGGATTCTGTAAGGTTCTGGAGGGTTCTGCAGGGTTCTGTAGGGGCCCGTAGAGTTCCGTAGTGGCTGGTAAAGTTCCGTAGGGCCCTGAGGGGTTCTGTATGGACCTGTAGCGTTCCATAGGGGCCTGCAGGGTTCTGTAAGTGCCCGCAGGTGTCTGTAGGGTTCCGTAGGGGTCTGTAGGGTTCCGTAGGGGCCTGCAGGGTTCTGTAGGAGCCCATAGGGTTTTAGTGAGGTTCCGTTGTGTTGCTAAGGGTCTTGTAGAGTGCTGTCGGGTCCTGGAGTATTCTGTAGGGTTCCAGAGGGGCTCGTAGGGTTCCGTTGAAATCTGTAGGCTTCCCTAGGGTCCCGTGGAGTCCCGTAGATTTCCGTAGGGGCCTGTAGGGTTGTGTAAGTGCCCGCAGGGGTTGGTAGGAGCTTGTAGGGTGCCATAAGTTTCCAGAGGGTTGTGTAGGGTTCCGTAGGGGCCTGTGGTGTTCCCTAGGGGCCTGTAGAGTCTCGTACGGTTCCGTAGGGGCCTGTGGTGTTCCCTAGGGGCCTGTAGAGTCTCGTACAGTTCCGTAGGGGCCTGTAGTGTACCCTAGGGGCCTGTAGAGTCTCGTACAGTTCCGTAGGGTCCTGTAGGTTTCCATAAGCGCCCGCAGAGGTCTGAAGGGGCCCGTACTGTTCCGTAAGGATCCATAGGGCTCCGTAGAGCTTCGTAGGTTCCCTAGAGGCCTGTAGAGTACCGTAGGAGCCAGTAGTGTTCTGTAGGGGCCCGTAGGGTTCCTTCCATAGGGGCTGGCAGTGTTCCGTAGGGTCCTCTAGGGTTGAGTAAGTGCCCGCAGGAGTCTGTAGGAATCCATGGGATTCTGTAAGGTTCTGGAGGGTTCTGCAGGGTTCCGTAGGGGCCCGTAGAGTTCCGTAGTGGCTGGTAAAGTTCCCTAGGGCCCTGTACCGTTCCGTAACTGCCTGCAAGGGTCTTTAGGCTTCCGTAGGGGCTGGTAGGGTTCCATAAAGTTCCGTGGGTTCCTGCAGAGTTCTGCAAGTGCCCGCAAGGGCCTGTAGGGGCCCACAGTGTTTCTGTCAGGTTCCGTAGAGTTCCGTAGGGGCCATAGGTTTCCATAGCGGCTGGTAGTATTCCGTAGGGGCCTGTAGGGTTCCGTAGGCACCTGCAGTGTTCTGTAGGAGCCCATAGGGTTTTCGTGAGGTTCCGTTGTGTTGCTAAGGGTCTTGTAGAGTGCTGTCGGGTCCTGGAGTATTCTGTAGGGTTCCAGAGGGGCTCGTAGGGTTCCGTCGAAATCTGTAGGCTCCCCTAGGGGCCCGTGGAGTCCCGTAGATTTCCGTAGGGGCCTGTAGGGTTGTGTAAGTGCCCGCAGAAGTTGGTAGGAGCTTGTAGGGTGCCATAAGTTTCCAGAGGGTTGTGTAGGGTTCCGTAGGGGCCTGTGGTGTTCCCTAGAGGCCTGTAGAGTCTCGTACGGTTCCATAGGGGCCTCTGGTGTTCCCTAAGGCCCTGTAGAGTCTGTAGAGTGCCCGGTGGCACTCGCCGGCGCTGGGTGGTAGTGCGACGAGCTCGGGAGAGCGCCTGGTGGCACCCTGACGCGCGGGGTCAACGAGTGGCGATACCGGGAGAGCGCTCGGCGGCACTCGGAGCCACACGGTGGTAGCACAGCGAGATCCCGAGAGCACCCAGCGGCACTCGCATGCGCAGGGTGGAGCGCGACGAGCTCGGCAGAGCGTCCGGCGGTACCCCGAGGAGCGGGATGAGCGTGCGTCGGGTCGACCGGACGCACAGCTGCACCTGGAGGCGCATGGTGGTGGTGCGGCAAGCTCGGGAGAGCGCCCGGCGGCACCCCGAGTACCGTGGTAAAGGAGCGGCGATATCGGGAGAGCGCTCGGCGACACCCCGAAGCACGGGGTGAAAGAGCGGCGATATCGGGAGAGCGCTCGGCGGCACTCGGAGACGGACGGTGGTAGCGCGGCGAGCTCGGCAGAGCGCCCGGCGGCACCCCGACCACCGTGGTGAAGGAGCGGCGATATCGGGAGATCGCTCGGCGGCACTCGGAGGCGCGCGGTGGTACCGCTGCGAGATCCCGAGAGCAACCAGCGGCACTCGCATGCGCAGGGTGGAGAGCGACGAGCTCGGCAGAGCGCCCGGCGGCACCCCGAGGAGCGGGATGAGCGTGCGTCGGGTCGACCGGACACACAGCGGCACCTGGAGGCGCACGGTGGTAGCGCGGCGAGCTCGGCAGAGCGCCCGGCGGCACCCCGAGGAGCGGGATGAGAGCGCGTCTGGTCGACCGGACGCACAGCGGCACCTGGAGGCGCACGGTGGTAGTGCGGCAAGCTCGGGAGAGCACCAGGCGGCACCCAGACAAGCGGGGTGAAGCAGCGGCGATATCGGGAGAGCGCTCAGCAGCACTCGGAGGCTCGTGGTGGTACCGCGGCGAGATCCCGAGAGCGCTCGGCGGCACTCGCCGGAGCACGGTGGTAGCGCGGCGAGCTCGGGAGAGCGCCCGGCGGCACCCCGAGGAGCGGGATGAGCGTGCGTCGGGTCGACCGGATGCACAGCGGCGCCTGGAGGCGCACGGTGCTAGTGCGACGAGCTCGGGAGAGCGCCTGGCGCCACCCCGACGCGCAGGGTCAACGATTGGCGATACCGGGAGAGCGCTCGGCGGCACTCGGAGGCGCACGGTGGTAGCGCGGTGATCTCGGCAGAGCCCATAGGGTTTTAGTGAGGTTCCGTTGTGTTGCTAAGGGTCTTGTAGAGTGCTGTCGGGTCCTGGAGTATTCTGTAGGGTTCCAGAGGGGCTCGTAGGGTTCCGTCGAAATCTGTAGGCTTCCCTAGGGGCCCGTGGAGTCCCGTAGATTTCCGTAGGGACCTGTAGTGTTGTGTAAGTGCCCGCAGCAGTCTGTAGGAGTCTGTGGGATTCTGTAAGGTTCTGGAGGGTTCTGCAGGGTTCTGTAGGGGCCCGTAGAGTTCCGTAGTGGCTGGTAAAGTTCCGTAGGGCCCTGAGGGGTTCTGTATGGACCTGTAGCGTTCCATAGGGGCCTGCAGGGTTCTGTAAGTGCCCGCAGGTGTCTGTAGGGTTCCGTAGGGGTCTGTAGGGTTCCGTAGGGGCCTGCAGGGTTCTGTAGGAGCCCATAGGGTTTTAGTGAGGTTCCGTTGTGTTGCTAAGGGTCTTGTAGAGTGCTGTCGGGTCCTGGAGTATTCTGTAGGGTTCCAGAGGGGCTCGTAGGGTTCCGTTGAAATCTGTAGGCTTCCCTAGGGTCCCGTGGAGTCCCGTAGATTTCCGTAGGGGCCTGTAGGGTTGTGTAAGTGCCCGCAGGGGTTGGTAGGAGCTTGTAGGGTGCCATAAGTTTCCAGAGGGTTGTGTAGGGTTCCGTAGGGGCCTGTGGTGTTCCCTAGGGGCCTGTAGAGTCTCGTACGGTTCCGTAGGGGCCTGTGGTGTTCCCTAGGGGCCTGTAGAGTCTCGTACAGTTCCGTAGGGGCCTGTAGTGTACCCTAGGGGCCTGTAGAGTCTCGTACAGTTCCGTAGGGTCCTGTAGGTTTCCATAAGCGCCCGCAGAGGTCTGAAGGGGCCCGTACTGTTCCGTAAGGATCCATAGGGCTCCGTAGAGCTTCGTAGGTTCCCTAGAGGCCTGTAGAGTACCGTAGGAGCCAGTAGTGTTCTGTAGGGGCCCGTAGGGTTCCTTCCATAGGGGCTGGCAGTGTTCCGTAGGGTCCTCTAGGGTTGAGTAAGTGCCCGCAGGAGTCTGTAGGAATCCATGGGATTCTGTAAGGTTCTGGAGGGTTCTGCAGGGTTCCGTAGGGGCCCGTAGAGTTCCGTAGTGGCTGGTAAAGTTCCCTAGGGCCCTGTACCGTTCCGTAACTGCCTGCAAGGGTCTTTAGGCTTCCGTAGGGGCTGGTAGGGTTCCATAAAGTTCCGTGGGTTCCTGCAGAGTTCTGCAAGTGCCCGCAAGGGCCTGTAGGGGCCCACAGTGTTTCTGTCAGGTTCCGTAGAGTTCCGTAGGGGCCATAGGTTTCCATAGCGGCTGGTAGTATTCCGTAGGGGCCTGTAGGGTTCCGTAGGCACCTGCAGTGTTCTGTAGGAGCCCATAGGGTTTTCGTGAGGTTCCGTTGTGTTGCTAAGGGTCTTGTAGAGTGCTGTCGGGTCCTGGAGTATTCTGTAGGGTTCCAGAGGGGCTCGTAGGGTTCCGTCGAAATCTGTAGGCTCCCCTAGGGGCCCGTGGAGTCCCGTAGATTTCCGTAGGGGCCTGTAGGGTTGTGTAAGTGCCCGCAGAAGTTGGTAGGAGCTTGTAGGGTGCCATAAGTTTCCAGAGGGTTGTGTAGGGTTCCGTAGGGGCCTGTGGTGTTCCCTAGAGGCCTGTAGAGTCTCGTACGGTTCCATAGGGGCCTCTGGTGTTCCCTAAGGCCCTGTAGAGTCTGTAGAGTGCCCGGTGGCACTCGCCGGCGCTGGGTGGTAGTGCGACGAGCTCGGGAGAGCGCCTGGTGGCACCCTGACGCGCGGGGTCAACGAGTGGCGATACCGGGAGAGCGCTCGGCGGCACTCGGAGCCACACGGTGGTAGCACAGCGAGATCCCGAGAGCACCCAGCGGCACTCGCATGCGCAGGGTGGAGCGCGACGAGCTCGGCAGAGCGTCCGGCGGTACCCCGAGGAGCGGGATGAGCGTGCGTCGGGTCGACCGGACGCACAGCTGCACCTGGAGGCGCATGGTGGTGGTGCGGCAAGCTCGGGAGAGCGCCCGGCGGCACCCCGAGTACCGTGGTAAAGGAGCGGCGATATCGGGAGAGCGCTCGGCGACACCCCGAAGCACGGGGTGAAAGAGCGGCGATATCGGGAGAGCGCTCGGCGGCACTCGGAGACGGACGGTGGTAGCGCGGCGAGCTCGGCAGAGCGCCCGGCGGCACCCCGACCACCGTGGTGAAGGAGCGGCGATATCGGGAGATCGCTCGGCGGCACTCGGAGGCGCGCGGTGGTACCGCTGCGAGATCCCGAGAGCAACCAGCGGCACTCGCATGCGCAGGGTGGAGAGCGACGAGCTCGGCAGAGCGCCCGGCGGCACCCCGAGGAGCGGGATGAGCGTGCGTCGGGTCGACCGGACACACAGCGGCACCTGGAGGCGCACGGTGGTAGCGCGGCGAGCTCGGCAGAGCGCCCGGCGGCACCCCGAGGAGCGGGATGAGAGCGCGTCTGGTCGACCGGACGCACAGCGGCACCTGGAGGCGCACGGTGGTAGTGCGGCAAGCTCGGGAGAGCACCAGGCGGCACCCAGACAAGCGGGGTGAAGCAGCGGCGATATCGGGAGAGCGCTCAGCAGCACTCGGAGGCTCGTGGTGGTACCGCGGCGAGATCCCGAGAGCGCTCGGCGGCACTCGCCGGAGCACGGTGGTAGCGCGGCGAGCTCGGGAGAGCGCCCGGCGGCACCCCGAGGAGCGGGATGAGCGTGCGTCGGGTCGACCGGATGCACAGCGGCGCCTGGAGGCGCACGGTGCTAGTGCGACGAGCTCGGGAGAGCGCCTGGCGCCACCCCGACGCGCAGGGTCAACGATTGGCGATACCGGGAGAGCGCTCGGCGGCACTCGGAGGCGCACGGTGGTAGCGCGGTGATCTCGGCAGAGCCCATAGGGTTTTAGTGAGGTTCCGTTGTGTTGCTAAGGGTCTTGTAGAGTGCTGTCGGGTCCTGGAGTATTCTGTAGGGTTCCAGAGGGGCTCGTAGGGTTCCGTCGAAATCTGTAGGCTTCCCTAGGGGCCCGTGGAGTCCCGTAGATTTCCGTAGGGACCTGTAGTGTTGTGTAAGTGCCCGCAGCAGTCTGTAGGAGTCTGTGGGATTCTGTAAGGTTCTGGAGGGTTCTGCAGGGTTCTGTAGGGGCCCGTAGAGTTCCGTAGTGGCTGGTAAAGTTCCGTAGGGCCCTGAGGGGTTCTGTATGGACCTGTAGCGTTCCATAGGGGCCTGCAGGGTTCTGTAAGTGCCCGCAGGTGTCTGTAGGGTTCCGTAGGGGTCTGTAGGGTTCCGTAGGGGCCTGCAGGGTTCTGTAGGAGCCCATAGGGTTTTAGTGAGGTTCCGTTGTGTTGCTAAGGGTCTTGTAGAGTGCTGTCGGGTCCTGGAGTATTCTGTAGGGTTCCAGAGGGGCTCGTAGGGTTCCGTTGAAATCTGTAGGCTTCCCTAGGGTCCCGTGGAGTCCCGTAGATTTCCGTAGGGGCCTGTAGGGTTGTGTAAGTGCCCGCAGGGGTTGGTAGGAGCTTGTAGGGTGCCATAAGTTTCCAGAGGGTTGTGTAGGGTTCCGTAGGGGCCTGTGGTGTTCCCTAGGGGCCTGTAGAGTCTCGTACGGTTCCGTAGGGGCCTGTGGTGTTCCCTAGGGGCCTGTAGAGTCTCGTACAGTTCCGTAGGGGCCTGTAGTGTACCCTAGGGGCCTGTAGAGTCTCGTACAGTTCCGTAGGGTCCTGTAGGTTTCCATAAGCGCCCGCAGAGGTCTGAAGGGGCCCGTACTGTTCCGTAAGGATCCATAGGGCTCCGTAGAGCTTCGTAGGTTCCCTAGAGGCCTGTAGAGTGCCGTAGGAGCCAGTAGTGTTCTGTAGGGGCCCGTAGGGTTCCTTCCATAGGGGCTGGCAGTGTTCCGTAGGGTCCTCTAGGGTTGAGTAAGTGCCCGCAGGAGTCTGTAGGAATCCATGGGATTCTGTAAGGTTCTGGAGGGTTCTGCAGGGTTCCGTAGGGGCCCGTAGAGTTCCGTAGTGGCTGGTAAAGTTCCCTAGGGCCCTGTACCGTTCCGTAACTGCCTGCAAGGGTCTTTAGGCTTCCGTAGGGGCTGGTAGGGTTCCATAAAGTTCCGTGGGTTCCTGCAGAGTTCTGCAAGTGCCCGCAAGGGCCTGTAGGGGCCCACAGTGTTTCTGTCAGGTTCCGTAGAGTTGCGTAGGTGCCATAGGTTTCCATAGCGGCTGGTAGTATTCCGTAGGGGCCTGTAGGGTTCCGTAGGCACCTGCAGTGTTCTGTAGGAGCCCATAGGGTTTTAGTGAGGTTCCGTTGTGTTGCTAAGGGTCTTGTAGAGTGCTGTCGGGTCCTGGAGTATTCTGTAGGGTTCCAGAGGGGCTCGTAGGGTTCCGTCGAAATCTGTAGGCTCCCCTAGGGGCCCGTGGAGTCCCGTAGATTTCCGTAGGGGCCTGTAGGGTTGTGTAAGTGCCCGCAGAAGTTGGTAGGAGCTTGTAGGGTGCCATAAGTTTCCAGAGGGTTGTGTAGGGTTCCGTAGGGGCCTGTGGTGTTCCCTAGAGGCCTGTAGAGTCTCGTACGGTTCCATAGGGGCCTCTGGTGTTCCCTAAGGCCCTGTAGAGTCTGTAGAGTGCCCGGTGGCACTCGCCGGCGCTGGGTGGTAGTGCGACGAGCTCGGGAGAGCGCCTGGTGGCACCCTGACGCGCGGGGTCAACGAGTGGCGATACCGGGAGAGCGCTCGGCGGCACTCGGAGCCACACGGTGGTAGCACAGCGAGATCCCGAGAGCACCCAGCGGCACTCGCATGCGCAGGGTGGAGCGCGACGAGCTCGGCAGAGCGTCCGGCGGTACCCCGAGGAGCGGGATGAGCGTGCGTCGGGTCGACCGGACGCACAGCTGCACCTGGAGGCGCATGGTGGTGGTGCGGCAAGCTCGGGAGAGCGCCCGGTGGCACCCCGAGCACCGTGGTGAAGGAGCGGCGATATCGGGAGAGCTCTCGGCAGCACTCGGAGGCGCGCGGTGGTACCGCGACGAGATCCCGAGAGCACCCAGCGGCACTCGCATGCGCAGGGTGGAGCGCGACGAGCTCGGCAGAGCGCCCGGCGGCACCACGAGGAGCGGGATGAGCATGCGTCGGGTCGACCGGACGCACAGCTGCACCTGGAGGCGCACGGTGGTAGTGCAGCGAGCTCGGGAGAGCGCCCGGCGGCACCCAGACGCGCGGGGTGAAGGAGCGGCGATGTCGGGAGAGCGCTCGGCGGAACTCGCCGGCACACGGTGGTACCGCGACGAGATCCCGAGAGCGCTCGGCGGCACTCGCCGGCGCACGTTGGTGTTGCGGCGAGCTCGGCAGAGCGCCCGCCGGCACCCCGAGCATTGTGGTGAAAGAGCGGCGATATCGGGAGAGCGCTCGGCCGCACTCGGAGGCTCACGGTGGTACCGCGGCGAGCTCGGCAGAGCGCCCGGCGGCACCCCGAGAACCATGGAGAAGGAGCGGCGATATCGGGAGAGCGCTCAGCGACACCCCGACGCGCGGGGTGAAGGAGCGGCGATATCGGGAGAGCGCTCAGCGATAACTCGACACGCGGTGTGAACGAGCGGCGATACCAGGAGAGCGCTCGGCGGCACTCGGAGGCGCACGGTGGTAGCGCGGCGAGCTCGGCAGAGCGCCCGGAGGCACCCCGAGCACTGTGGTGAAGGAGCGACGATATCGGGAGAGCGTTCGGCGGCACTCAGAGGCGCGCTGTGGTACCGCTGCGAGATCCCGAGAGCAACCAGCGGCACCCGCAAGCGCAGGGTGGAGCGCGACGAGCTCGGCAGAGCGTCCGGCGGTACCCCGAGGAGCGGGATGAGCGTGCGTCGGGTCGACCGGACGCACAGCGGCACTCGGAGGCGCACGGTGGTAGTGCGGCAAGCTCGGGAGAGCGCCCGGCGGAACCCAGAGCACCGTTGTGAAGGAGCGGCGATATAGGGAGAGCGCTTGGCGACACACCGACGCGCGGGGTGAAGGAGCGGCGATATCGGGAGAGCGCTCGGCAGCACTCGGAGGCGCGCTGTGGTACCTCTGCGAAATCCCGAGAGCTCCCAGCGGCACTCGCATGCGTAGGGTGGAGCGCGACGAGGTCGGCAGAGCGTCCGGCGGTACCCCGAGCACCGTGGTGAAGGAGCGGCGATATCGGGAGAGCGCTCGGCGGCACTCGGAGGCGCACGGTGGTACCGCGGCGAGATCCCGAGAGCGCTCGGCGGCACTCGGAGGCGCACGGTGGTAGCGCGGCGAGCTCGGGAGAGCGCCCGGCGGCACCCCGAGGAGCGGGATGAGCGTGCGTCGGGTCGACCGGACGCACAGCGGCACCTGGAGGCGCACGGTGGTACCGCGGCGAGCTCGGCAGAGCGTCCGGCGGCACCCGGAGGAACGGGATGAGCGTGCGTCGGGTCGTCGAGACGCACAGCGGCATTTGGAGGTGCACGGTGCTAGTGCGGCGAGCTCGGGAGATCGCCCGGCCTCACGCAGACAAGCGGGTTGAAGGAGCGGCGATATCGGGAGAGCGCTCAGCGGCACCTGGAGGCGCACGGTGGTAGCGCGGCAAGCTCGGCAGAGCGCCCGGCAGCACCCCGAGCACCCTGGTGAAGAGCGGCGATATCGGGAGAGCCCACGGCGACACCCCAACGCGCGGGGTGAAGGAGCGGCGATATCGGGAGAGCGCTCAGTGGCACTCGGAGGCGCACGGTGGTACCGTGACGAGATCCCGAGAGCACTCGGCGGCACTGGCTGGCGCACGGTGGTAGCGCGGCGAGCTCGGGAGAGCGCCCGGCGGCACCCCGAGGAGCGGGATGAGCGTGCGCCGGGACGACCGGACGCACAGCGGCACCTGGAGGAGCACGGTGGTAGAGCGGCGAGCTCGGGAGAGCGCCCGGCGGCACCACGATGAGCGGGATGAGCGTGCGTCGAGTCGACCGGCTGCACAGTGGCACCTGGAGGTGCACGGTGGTAGTGCTGCAAGCTCGGGAGAGCGCTCAGCGGCACCCAGACAAGCGGGGTGAAGGAGCGGCGATACCGGGAGAGCGCTCGGCGGCACTCGGAGACGCACGGTGGTAGCGCGGCGAGCTCGGCAGACCGCCCGGAGGCACCCCGAGCACTGTGGTGAAGGAGCGACGATATAGGGAGAGCGCTTGGCGACACACCGACGCGCGGGGTGAAGGAGCGGCGATATCGGGAGAGCGCTCGGCGGCACTCGGAGGCGCGCTGTGGTACATCTGCGAAATCCCGAGAGCTCCCAGCGGCACTCGCATGCGTAGGGTGGAGCGCGACAAGGTCGGCAGAGTGTCCGGCGGTACCCCGAGCACCGTGGTGAAGGAGCGGCGATATCGGGAGAGCGCTCGGCGGCACTCGGAGGCGCACGGTGGTAGCGCGGCGAGGTCGGCAGAGCGCCCGGCGGCACCCCGAGGAGCGGGATGAGCGTGCGTCGGGTCGACCGGACACACAGCGGCACATGGAGGTGCACGGTGGTAGTGAGGCAAGCTCGGGACAGCGCTCGGCGGCACCCAAACGCGTGGGGTGAAGGAGCGGCGATATCGGGAGAGCACTCAGCGGCACTCAGAGGCACACGGTATTAGCGCGGCGAGATCCCGAGAGTGCCCGCTGGAACTCGCCGGCGCAGGGTTGAGCGCGACGAGCTCGGCAGAGCGCCCGGCGGCACCCCGAGGAGCGGGATGAGCGTGCGTCGTGTCGACCGGCTGCACAGCGGCACTCGAAGGCGCGCTGTGGTAGTGCGGCAAGCTCCGCAGAGCGCCCGGCGGCACCCCGAGCACCGTGGTGAAGGAGCGGCGATATCAGGAGAGCGCTCAGCGACAACTCGACGCAAGGGGTGAACGAGCGGCGATACCGGGAGAGCGATCGGCGGCACTCGGAGGCGCACGGTGGTAGTACGGCAAGCTCGGGAGAGCGCCCGGCGGCACCCAGACAAGAGGGGTGAAAGAGCGGCGATATCGGGAGAGCGCTCGGCGGCACCCCGAGCACCGTGGTGAAGGAGCGGCGATATCGGGAGAGCGTTCGGCGGCACTCAGAGGCGCGCTGTGGTACTGCTTCGAGATCCCGAGAGCACCCAGCGGCACCCGCATGCACAGGGTGGAGCGTGACGAGCTCTGGAGAGCGTCCGGCGGTACCACGAGGAGCGGGATGAGCGTGCGTCGGGTCGACCGGACGCACAGCGGCACTCGGAGGCGCACTGTGGTAGTGCGGCGAGCTCGGCAGAGCGCCCGGCGGCACCCAGAGCACCGTGGTGAAGGAGCGGCGATATCGGGAGAGCGCTTGGCGACACCCCGAAGCGCGGGGTGAAGGAGCGGCGATATCGGGAGAGCGCTCGGCGGCACTCGGAGGCGCACGGTGGTAGTGCGGCAAGCTAGGGAGAGCGCATGACGGCACCCAGACAAGCGGGGTGAAGGAGCGGCGATATCGGGAGAGCATTCAGAGGCACTCGGAGGCGCGCGGTGGTACCGCTGCGAGATCCCGAGAGCGCTCGGCGGCACTCGCATGCGCAGGGTGGAGAGCGACGAGCTCGGCAGAGCGCCTGGCGTCACCCTGACGCGCGGGGTCAACGAGTGGCGATATCGGGAGAGCGTTCGGCGGCACTCGGAGGCGCACGGTGGTAGCGCGGCGAGCTCGGCAGAGCGCCCAGCGGCACCCCGAGCACCGTGGTGAAGGAGCGGTGATACTGGGAGAGCGCTCGCCGGCACTCAGAGGCGCACGGTGGTACCGCTGCGAAATCCCGAGAGCGCCCGGTGGCACTCGCCGGCGCACGATCGTAGAGCGGCGAGCTCGGCAGAGCGCCTGGCGTCACCCCGACGCACGGGGTCAACGTGTGGCGATACCAGGAGAGCGCTCGGCGGCACTCGTAGGTGCACGGTGGCAGCGCAGCGAGCTCGGCAGAGCGCCCGGCGGCAGCCCGACCACCGTGGTGAAGGAGCGGCGATATCGAGAGAGCGTTCGGCGGCACTCGGAGGCGCACGGTGGTAGCGCGGCGAGCTCGACAGAGCGCACAGCGGCACCCCGAGCACAGTGGTGAAGGAGCGGCGATATCGGGAGAGCGCTCGGCGGCACTCGGAGGCGCACGGTGGTACCGCTGCGAGATCCCGAGAGCGCTCGGCGGCACTCGCCGGCGCACGGTGGTAGCACGGCGAGCTCGGCAGAACGCCCGGCGGCACCCCGAGGAGCGGGATGAGCGTGCGTCGGGTCGACTGGACGCACAGCGGCACCTGGAGGCGCACGGTGGTAGTGCGGCAAGTTCGGGAGATCGCCCGTCCTCAACCAGACAAGCGGGTTGAAGGAGCGGCGATATCGGGAGAGCGCTCAGCGGCACTCGGAGGCGCACGGTGGTAGCGCGGAGAGCTCGGCAGAGCGCCCGGCGGCAGCCCGACCACAGTGGTGAAGGAGCGGCGATATCGGGAGAGCGATCGGCGGCACTCGGAGACCCGCGGTGGTACAGCTACAAAATCCCGAGAGCACCCAGCGGCACTCGCATGCGCAGGGTGGTACCGCGACGAGATCGGCAGAGCGCCCGGCGGCACCACGAGAAGCGGGATGAGCGTGCGTCGGGTCGACCGGACGCACAGCGGCACCTGGAGGCGCACGGTGGTAGTGCGGCAAGCTAGGGAGAGCGCCCGACGGCACCCAGACAAGCGGGGTGAAGGAGCGGCGATATCGGGAGAGCGCTCGGCCGCACTCGGAGGCGCGCGGTGGTAGCGCGGCGAGCTCGGCAGAGCGCCCGGCGGCACCCCGAGAACCATGGAGAAGGAGCGGCGATATCGGGAGAGCGCTCGGCGACACCCCGACGAACGGGGTGAAGGAGCGTTGATATCGGGAGTCCGCTTGGCGACAACTCGACGCGCGGGGTCAACGAGCGGTGATACCGGGAGAGCGCTCGGCGGCACTCGGAGGCGCACGGTGGTATCGCGACGAGATCCCGAGAGCGCTCGGCGGCATTCACCGGTGCACGGTGGTGGTGCGGCGAGCTCGGCAGAGCGCCCGGCGGCACCCCGAGCACCGTGGTGAAGGAGCGGCGATATCGGGAGAGCGCTCGGCGGCACTCGGAGGCGCAGGGTGGTACCGCGGCGAGATCCCGGGAGCAACCAGCGGCACTCGCATGCGCAGGGTGGAGAGCGACGAGCTCTGCAGAGCGCCCGGCGGCATCCCGAGGAGCGGGATGAGCGTGCGTCGGGTCGTCCAGACGCACAGCGGCACCTGGAGGCGCACGGTGGTAGTGCGGCAAGCTAGGGAGAGCGCCCGACGGCACCCAGACAAGCGGGGTGAAGGAGCGGCGATATCGGGAGAGCGCTCAGCGGCACTCGGAGGCGCGCGGTGGTAGCGCGGCGAGCTCGGCAGAGCGCCCGGCGGCACCCCGAGTACCGTGGTAAAGGAGCGGCGATATCGGGAGAGCGCTCGGCGGCACTCGGAGACAGACGGTGGTAGCGCGGCGAGCTCGGCAGAGCGCCCGGCGGCACCCCGACCACCGTGGTGAAGGAGCGGCGATATCGGGAGATCGCTCGGCGGCACTCGGAGGCGCGCGGTGGTACCGCTGCGAGATCCCGAGAGCAACCAGCGGCACTCGCATGCGCAGGGTGGAGAGCGACGAGCTCGGCAGAGCGCCCGGCGGCACCCCGAGGAGCGGGATGAGCGTGCGTCGGGTCGACCGGACACACAGCGGCACCTGGAGGCGCACGGTGGTAGCGCGGCGAGCTCGGCAGAGCGCCCGGCGGCACCCCGAGGAGCGGGATGAGAGCGCGTCTGGTCGACCGGACGCACAGCGGCACCTGGAGGCGCACGGTGGTAGTGCGGCAAGCTCGGGAGAGCACCAGGCGGCACCCAGACAAGCGGGGTGAAGCAGCGGCGATATCGGGAGAGCGCTCAGCAGCACTCGGAGGCTCGTGGTGGTACCGCGGCGAGATCCCGAGAGCGTTCGGCGGCACTAGCCGGAGCACGGTGGTAGCGCGGCGAGCTCGGGAGAGCGCCCGGCGGCACCCCGAGGAGCGGGATGAGCGTGCGTCGGGTCGACCGGATGCACAGCGGCGCCTGGAGGCGCACGGTGCTAGTGCGACGAGCTCGGGAGAGCGCCTGGCACCACCCCGACGCGCAGGGTCAACGATTGGCGATACCGGGAGAGCGCTCGGCGGCACTCGGAGGCGCACGGTGGTAGCGCGGTGATCTCGGCAGAGCCCATAGGGTTTTAGTGAGGTTCCGTTGTGTTGCTAAGGGTCTTGTAGAGTGCTGTCGGGTCCTGGAGTATTCTGTAGGGTTCCAGAGGGGCTCGTAGGGTTCCGTCGAAATCTGTAGGCTTCCCTAGGGGCCCGTGGAGTCCCGTAGATTTCCGTAGGGACCTGTAGTGTTGTGTAAGTGCCCGCAGCAGTCTGTAGGAGTCTGTGGGATTCTGTAAGGTTCTGGAGGGTTCTGCAGGGTTCTGTAGGGGCCCGTAGAGTTCCGTAGTGGCTGGTAAAGTTCCGTAGGGCCCTGAGGGGTTCTGTATGGACCTGTAGCGTTCCATAGGGGCCTGCAGGGTTCTGTAAGTGCCCGCAGGTGTCTGTAGGGTTCCGTAGGGGTCTGTAGGGTTCCGTAGGGGCCTGCAGGGTTCTGTAGGAGCCCATAGGGTTTTAGTGAGGTTCCGTTGTGTTGCTAAGGGTCTTGTAGAGTGCTGTCGGGTCCTGGAGTATTCTGTAGGGTTCCAGAGGGGCTCGTAGGGTTCCGTTGAAATCTGTAGGCTTCCCTAGGGTCCCGTGGAGTCCGGTAGATTTCCGTAGGGGCCTGTAGGGTTGTGTAAGTGCCCGCAGGGGTTGGTAGGAGCTTGTAGGGTGCCATAAGTTTCCAGAGGGTTGTGTAGGGTTCCGTAGGGGCCTGTGGTGTTCCCTAGGGGCCTGTAGAGTCTCGTACGGTTCCGTAGGGGCCTGTGGTGTTCCCTAGGGGCCTGTAGAGTCTCGTACAGTTCCGTAGGGGCCTGTAGTGTACCCTAGGGGCCTGTAGAGTCTCGTACAGTTCCGTAGGGTCCTGTAGGTTTCCATAAGCGCCCGCAGAGGTCTGAAGGGGCCCGTACTGTTCCGTAAGGATCCATAGGGCTCCGTAGAGCTTCGTAGGTTCCCTAGAGGCCTGTAGAGTACCGTAGGAGCCAGTAGTGTTCTGTAGGGGCCCGTAGGGTTCCTTCCATAGGGGCTGGCAGTGTTCCGTAGGGTCCTCTAGGGTTGAGTAAGTGCCCGCAGGAGTCTGTAGGAATCCATGGGATTCTGTAAGGTTCTGGAGGGTTCTGCAGGGTTCCGTAGGGGCCCGTAGAGTTCCGTAGTGGCTGGTAAAGTTCCCTAGGGCCCTGTACCGTTCCGTAACTGCCTGCAAGGGTCTTTAGGCTTCCGTAGGGGCTGGTAGGGTTCCATAAAGTTCCGTGGGTTCCTGCAGAGTTCTGCAAGTGCCCGCAAGGGCCTGTAGGGGCCCACAGTGTTTCTGTCAGGTTCCGTAGAGTTCCGTAGGGGCCATAGGTTTCCATAGCGGCTGGTAGTATTCCGTAGGGGCCTGTAGGGTTCCGTAGGCACCTGCAGTGTTCTGTAGGAGCCCATAGGGTTTTCGTGAGGTTCCGTTGTGTTGCTAAGGGTCTTGTAGAGTGCTGTCGGGTCCTGGAGTATTCTGTAGGGTTCCAGAGGGGCTCGTAGGGTTCCGTCGAAATCTGTAGGCTCCCCTAGGGGCCCGTGGAGTCCCGTAGATTTCCGTAGGGGCCTGTAGGGTTGTGTAAGTGCCCGCAGAAGTTGGTAGGAGCTTGTAGGGTGCCATAAGTTTCCAGAGGGTTGTGTAGGGTTCCGTAGGGGCCTGTGGTGTTCCCTAGAGGCCTGTAGAGTCTCGTACGGTTCCATAGGGGCCTCTGGTGTTCCCTAAGGCCCTGTAGAGTCTGTAGAGTGCCCGGTGGCACTCGCCGGCGCTGGGTGGTAGTGCGACGAGCTCGGGAGAGCGCCTGGTGGCACCCTGACGCGCGGGGTCAACGAGTGGCGATACCGGGAGAGCGCTCGGCGGCACTCGGAGCCACACGGTGGTAGCACAGCGAGATCCCGAGAGCACCCAGCGGCACTCGCATGCGCAGGGTGGAGCGCGACGAGCTCGGCAGAGCGTCCGGCGGTACCCCGAGGAGCGGGATGAGCGTGCGTCGGGTCGACCGGACGCACAGCTGCACCTGGAGGCGCATGGTGGTGGTGCGGCAAGCTCGGGAGAGCACCCGGCGGCACCCCGAGTACCGTGGTAAAGGAGCGGCGATATCGGGAGAGCGCTCGGCGACACCCCGAAGCACGGGGTGAAAGAGCGGCGATATCGGGAGAGCGCTCGGCGGCACTCGGAGACGGACGGTGGTAGCGCGGCGAGCTCGGCAGAGCGCCCGGCGGCACCCCGACCACCGTGGTGAAGGAGCGGCGATATCGGGAGATCGCTCGGCGGCACTCGGAGGCGCGCGGTGGTACCGCTGCGAGATCCCGAGAGCAACCAGCGGCACTCGCATGCGCAGGGTGGAGAGCGACGAGCTCGGCAGAGCGCCCGGCGGCACCCCGAGGAGCGGGATGAGCGTGCGTCGGGTCGACCGGACACACAGCGGCACCTGGAGGCGCACGGTGGTAGCGCGGCGAGCTCGGCAGAGCGCCCGGCGGCACCCCGAGGAGCGGGATGAGAGCGCGTCGGGTCGACCGGACGCACAGCGGCACCTGGAGGCGCACGGTGGTAGTGCGGCAAGCTCGGGAGAGCACCAGGCGGCACCCAGACAAGCGGGGTGAAGCAGCGGCGATATCGGGAGAGCGCTCAGCAGCACTCGGAGGCTCGTGGTGGTACCGCGGCGAGATCCCGAGAGCGCTCGGCGGCACTCGCCGGAGCACGGTGGTAGCGCGGCGAGCTCGGGAGAGCGCCCGGCGGCACCCCGAGGAGCGGGATGAGCGTGCGTCGGGTCGACCGGATGCACAGCGGCGCCTGGAGGCGCACGGTGCTAGTGCGACGAGCTCGGGAGAGCGCCTGGCGCCACCCCGACGCGCAGGGTCAACGATTGGCGATACCGGGAGAGCGCTCGGCGGCACTCGGAGGCGCACGGTGGTAGCGCGGTGATCTCGGCAGAGCCCATAGGGTTTTAGTGAGGTTCCGTTGTGTTGCTAAGGGTCTTGTAGAGTGCTGTCGGGTCCTGGAGTATTCTGTAGGGTTCCAGAGGGGCTCGTAGGGTTCCGTCGAAATCTGTAGGCTTCCCTAGGGGCCCGTGGAGTCCCGTAGATTTCCGTAGGGACCTGTAGTGTTGTGTAAGTGCCCGCAGCAGTCTGTAGGAGTCTGTGGGATTCTGTAAGGTTCTGGAGGGTTCTGCAGGGTTCTGTAGGGGCCCGTAGAGTTCCGTAGTGGCTGGTAAAGTTCCGTAGGGCCCTGAGGGGTTCTGTATGGACCTGTAGCGTTCCATAGGGGCCTGCAGGGTTCTGTAAGTGCCCGCAGGTGTCTGTAGGGTTCCGTAGGGGTCTGTAGGGTTCCGTAGGGGCCTGCAGGGTTCTGTAGGAGCCCATAGGGTTTTAGTGAGGTTCCGTTGTGTTGCTAAGGGTCTTGTAGAGTGCTGTCGGGTCCTGGAGTATTCTGTAGGGTTCCAGAGGGGCTCGTAGGGTTCCGTTGAAATCTGTAGGCTTCCCTAGGGTCCCGTGGAGTCCCGTAGATTTCCGTAGGGGCCTGTAGGGTTGTGTAAGTGCCCGCAGGGGTTGGTAGGAGCTTGTAGGGTGCCATAAGTTTCCAGAGGGTTGTGTAGGGTTCCGTAGGGGCCTGTGGTGTTCCCTAGGGGCCTGTAGAGTCTCGTACGGTTCCGTAGGGGCCTGTGGTGTTCCCTAGGGGCCTGTAGAGTCTCGTACAGTTCCGTAGGGGCCTGTAGTGTACCCTAGGGGCCTGTAGAGTCTCGTACAGTTCCGTAGGGTCCTGTAGGTTTCCATAAGCGCCCGCAGAGGTCTGAAGGGGCCCGTACTGTTCCGTAAGGATCCATAGGGCTCCGTAGAGCTTCGTAGGTTCCCTAGAGGCCTGTAGAGTACCGTAGGAGCCAGTAGTGTTCTGTAGGGGCCCGTAGGGTTCCTTCCATAGGGGCTGGCAGTGTTCCGTAGGGTCCTCTAGGGTTGAGTAAGTGCCCGCAGGAGTCTGTAGGAATCCATGGGATTCTGTAAGGTTCTGGAGGGTTCTGCAGGGTTCCGTAGGGGCCCGTAGAGTTCCGTAGTGGCTGGTAAAGTTCCCTAGGGCCCTGTACCGTTCCGTAACTGCCTGCAAGGGTCTTTAGGCTTCCGTAGGGGCTGGTAGGGTTCCATAAAGTTCCGTGGGTTCCTGCAGAGTTCTGCAAGTGCCCGCAAGGGCCTGTAGGGGCCCACAGTGTTTCTGTCAGGTTCCGTAGAGTTGCGTAGGTGCCATAGGTTTCCATAGCGGCTGGTAGTATTCCGTAGGGGCCTGTAGGGTTCCGTAGGCACCTGCAGTGTTCTGTAGGAGCCCATAGGGTTTTAGTGAGGTTCCGTTGTGTTGCTAAGGGTCTTGTAGAGTGCTGTCGGGTCCTGGAGTATTCTGTAGGGTTCCAGAGGGGCTCGTAGGGTTCCGTCGAAATCTGTAGGCTCCCCTAGGGGCCCGTGGAGTCCCGTAGATTTCCGTAGGGGCCTGTAGGGTTGTGTAAGTGCCCGCAGAAGTTGGTAGGAGCTTGTAGGGTGCCATAAGTTTCCAGAGGGTTGTGTAGGGTTCCGTAGGGGCCTGTGGTGTTCCCTAGAGGCCTGTAGAGTCTCGTACGGTTCCATAGGGGCCTCTGGTGTTCCCTAAGGCCCTGTAGAGTCTGTAGAGTGCCCGGTGGCACTCGCCGGCGCTGGGTGGTAGTGCGACGAGCTTGGGAGAGCGCCTGGTGGCACCCTGACGCGCGGGGTCAACGAGTGGCGATACCGGGAGAGCGCTCGGCGGCACTCGGAGCCACACGGTGGTAGCACAGCGAGATCCCGAGAGCACCCAGCGGCACTCGCATGCGCAGGGTGGAGCGCGACGAGCTCGGCAGAGCGTCCGGCGGTACCCCGAGGAGCGGGATGAGCGTGCGTCGGGTCGACCGGACGCACAGCTGCACCTGGAGGCGCATGGTGGTGGTGCGGCAAGCTCGGGAGAGCGCCCGGTGGCACCCCGAGCACCGTGGTGAAGGAGCGGCGATATCGGGAGAGCTCTCGGCAGCACTCGGAGGCGCGCGGTGGTACCGCGACGAGATCCCGAGAGCACCCAGCGGCACTCGCATGCGCAGGGTGGAGCGCGACGAGCTCGGCAGAGCGCCCGGCGGCACCACGAGGAGCGGGATGAGCATGCGTCGGGTCGACCGGACGCACAGCTGCACCTGGAGGCGCACGGTGGTAGTGCAGCGAGCTCGGGAGAGCGCCCGGCGGCACCCAGACGCGCGGGGTGAAGGAGCGGCGATGTCGGGAGAGCGCTCGGCGGAACTCGCCGGCACACGGTGGTACCGCGACGAGATCCCGAGAGCGCTCGGCGGCACTCGCCGGCGCACGTTGGTGTTGCGGCGAGCTCGGCAGAGCGCCCGCCGGCACCCCGAGCATTGTGGTGAAAGAGCGGCGATATCGGGAGAGCGCTCGGCCGCACTCGGAGGCTCACGGTGGTACCGCGGCGAGCTCGGCAGAGCGCCCGGCGGCACCCCGAGAACCATGGAGAAGGAGCGGCGATATCGGGAGAGCGCTCAGCGACACCCCGACGCGCAGGGTGAAGGAGCGGCGATATCGGGAGAGCGCTCAGCGACAACTCGACACGCGGTGTGAACGAGCGGCGATACCAGGAGAGCGCTCGGCGGCACTCGGAGGCGCACGGTGGTAGCGCGGCGAGCTCGGCAGAGCGCCCGGAGGCACCCCGAGCACTGTGGTGAAGGAGCGACGATATCGGGAGAGCGTTCGGCGGCACTCAGAGGCGCGCTGTGGTACCGCTGCGAGATCCCGAGAGCAACCAGCGGCACCCGCAAGCGCAGGGTGGAGCGCGACGAGCTCGGCAGAGCGTCCGGCGGTACCCCGAGGAGCGGGATGAGCGTGCGTCGGGTCGACCGGACGCACAGCGGCACTCGGAGGCGCACGGTGGTAGTGCGGCAAGCTCGGGAGAGCGCCCGGCGGAACCCAGAGCACCGTGGTGAAGGAGCGGCGATATAGGGAGAGCGCTTGGCGACACACCGACGCGCGGGGTGAAGGAGCGGCGATATCGGGAGAGCGCTCGGCAGCACTCGGAGGCGCGCTGTGGTACCTCTGCGAAATCCCGAGAGCTCCCAGCGGCACTCGCATGCGTAGGGTGGAGCGCGACGAGGTCGGCAGAGCGTCCGGCGGTACCCCGAGCACCGTGGTGAAGGAGCGGCGATATCGGGAGAGCGCTCGGCGGCACTCGGAGGCGCACGGTGGTACCGCGGCGAGATCCCGAGAGCGCTCGGCGGCACTCGGAGGCGCACGGTGGTAGCGCGGCGAGCTCGGGAGAGCGCCCGGCGGCACCCCGAGGAACGGGATGAGCGTGCGTCGGGTCGACCGGACGCACAGCGGCACCTGGAGGCGCACGGTGGTACCGCGGCGAGCTCGGCAGAGCGTCCGGCGGCACCCGGAGGAACGGGATGAGCGTGCGTCGGGTCGTCGAGACGCACAGCGGCATTTGGAGGTGCACGGTGCTAGTGCGGCGAGCTCGGGAGATCGCCCGGCCTCACGCAGACAAGCGGGTTGAAGGAGCGGCGATATCGGGAGAGCGCTCAGCGGCACCTGGAGGCGCACGGTGGTAGCGCGGCAAGCTCGGCAGAGCGCCCGGCAGCACCCCGAGCACCCTGGTGAAGAGCGGCGATATCGGGAGAGCCCACGGCGACACCCCAACGCGCGGGGTGAAGGAGCGGCGATATCGGGAGAGCGCTCAGTGGCACTCGGAGGCGCACGGTGGTACCGTGACGAGATCCCGAGAGCACTCGGCGGCACTGGCTGGCGCACGGTGGTAGCGCGGCGAGCTCGGGAGAGCGCCCGGCGGCACCCCGAGGAGCGGGATGAGCGTGCGCCGGGACGACCGGACGCACAGCGGCACCTGGAGGAGCACGGTGGTAGAGCGGCGAGCTCGGGAGAGCGCCCGGCGGCACCACGATGAGCGGGATGAGCGTGCGTCGAGTCGACCGGCTGCACAGTGGCACCTGGAGGTGCACGGTGGTAGTGCTGCAAGCTCGGGAGAGCGCTCAGCGGCACCCAGACAAGCGGGGTGAAGGAGTGGCGATATCGGGAGAGCGCTCAACGACACCCCGAGCACCGTGGTGAAGGAGCGGCGATATTGGGAGAGCGCTCAGCGACAACTCGACGCGCGGTGTGAACGAGCGGCGATACCAGGAGAGCGCTCGGCGGCACTCGGAGACGCACGGTGGTAGCGCGGCGAGCTCGGCAGACCGCCCGGAGGCACCCCGAGCACTGTGGTGAAGGAGCGACGATATAGGGAGAGCGCTTGGCGACACACCGACGCGCGGGGTGAAGGAGCGGCGATATCGGGAGAGCGCTCGGCGGCACTCGGAGGCGCGCTGTGGTACATCTGCGAAATCCCGAGAGCTCCCAGCGGCACTCGCATGCGTAGGGTGGAGCGCGACAAGGTCGGCAGAGTGTCCGGCGGTACCCCGAGCACCGTGGTGAAGGAGCGGCGATATCGGGAGAGCGCTCGGCGGCACTCGGAGGCGCACGGTGGTAGCGCGGCGAGGTCGGCAGAGCGCCCGGCGGCACCCCGAGGAGCGGGATGAGCGTGCGTCGGGTCGACCGGACACACAGCGGCACATGGAGGTGCACGGTGGTAGTGAGGCAAGCTCGGGACAGCGCTCGGCGGCACCCAAACGCGTGGGGTGAAGGAGCGGCGATATCGGGAGAGCACTCAGCGGCACTCAGAGGCACACGGTATTAGCGCGGCGAGATCCCGAGAGTGCCCGCTGGAACTCGCCGGCGCAGGGTTGAGCGCGACGAGCTCGGCAGAGCGCCCGGCGGCACCCCGAGGAGCGGGATGAGCGTGCGTCGTGTCGACCGGCTGCACAGCGGCACTCGGAGGCGCGCTGTGGTAGTGCGGCAAGCTCCGCAGAGCGCCCGGCGGCACCCCGAGCACCGTGGTGAAGGAGCGGCGATATCAGGAGAGCGCTCAGCGACAACTCGACGCAAGGGGTGAACGAGCGGCGATACCGGGAGAGCGATCGGCGGCACTCGGAGGCGCACGGTGGTAGTACGGCAAGCTCGGGAGAGCGCCCGGCGGCACCCAGACAAGAGGGGTGAAAGAGCGGCGATATCGGGAGAGCGCTCGGCGGCACCCCGAGCACCGTGGTGAAGGAGCGGCGATATCGGGAGAGCGTTCGGCGGCACTCAGAGGCGCGCTGTGGTACTGCTGCGAGATCCCGAGAGCACCCAGCGGCACCCGCATGCACAGGGTGGAGCGTGACGAGCTCTGGAGAGCGTCCGGCGGTACCACGAGGAGCGGGATGAGCGTGCGTCGGGTCGACCGGACGCACAGCGGCACTCGGAGGCGCACTGTGGTAGTGCGGCGAGCTCGGCAGAGCGCCCGGCGGCACCCAGAGCACCGTGGTGAAGGAGCGGCGATATCGGGAGAGCGCTTGGCGACACCCCGAAGCGCGGGGTGAAGGAGCGGCGATATCGGGAGAGCGCTCGGCGGCACTCGGAGGCGCACGGTGGTAGTGCGGCAAGCTAGGGAGAGCGCATGACGGCACCCAGACAAGCGGGGTGAAGGAGCGGCGATATCGGGAGAGCATTCAGAGGCACTCGGAGGCGCGCGGTGGTACCGCTGCGAGATCCCGAGAGCGCTCGGCGGCACTCGCATGCGCAGGGTGGAGAGCGACGAGCTCGGCAGAGCGCCTGGCGTCACCCTGACGCGCGGGGTCAACGAGTGGCGATATCGGGAGAGCGTTCGGCGGCACTCGGAGGCGCACGGTGGTAGCGCGGCGAGCTCGGCAGAGCGCCCAGCGGCACCCCGAGCACCGTGGTGAAGGAGCGGTGATACTGGGAGAGCGCTCGCCGGCACTCAGAGGCGCACGGTGGTACCGCTGCGAAATCCCGAGAGCGCCCGGTGGCACTCGCCGGCGCACGATCGTAGAGCGGCGAGCTCGGCAGAGCGCCTGGCGTCACCCCGACGCACGGGGTCAACGTGTGGCGATACCAGGAGAGCGCTCGGCGGCACTCGTAGGTGCACGGTGGCAGCGCAGCGAGCTCGGCAGAGCGCCCGGCGGCAGCCCGACCACCGTGGTGAAGGAGCGGCGATATCGAGAGAGCGTTCGGCGGCACTCGGAGGCGCACGGTGGTAGCGCGGCGAGCTCGACAGAGCGCACAGCGGCACCCCGAGCACAGTGGTGAAGGAGCGGCGATACTGGGAGAGCGCTCGCCGGCACTCAGAGGCGCACGGTGGTACCGCTGCGAGATCCCGAGAGCGCTCGGCGGCACTCGCCGGCGCACGGTGGTAGCACGGCGAGCTCGGCAGAACGCCCGGCGGCACCCCGAGGAGCGGGATGAGCGTGCGTCGGGTCGACTGGACGCACAGCGGCACCTGGAGGCGCACGGTGGTAGTGCGGCAAGTTCGGGAGATCGCCCGTCCTCAACCAGACAAGCGGGTTGAAGGAGCGGCGATATCGGGAGAGCGCTCAGCGGCACTCGGAGGCGCACGGTGGTAGCGCGGAGAGCTCGGCAGAGCGCCCGGCGGCAGCCCGACCACAGTGGTGAAGGAGCGGCGATATCGGGAGAGCGATCGGCGGCACTCGGAGACCCGCGGTGGTACAGCTACAAAATCCCGAGAGCACCCAGCGGCACTCGCATGCGCAGGGTGGTACCGCGACGAGATCGGCAGAGCGCCCGGCGGCACCACGAGAAGCGGGATGAGCGTGCGTCGGGTCGACTGGACGCACAGCGGCACCTGGAGGCGCACGGTGGTAGTGCGGCAAGCTAGGGAGAGCGCCCGACGGCACCCAGACAAGCGGGGTGAAGGAGCGGCGATATCGGGAGAGCGCTCGGCCGCACTCGGAGGCGCGCGGTGGTAGCGCGGCGAGCTCGGCAGAGCGCCCGGCGGCACCCCGAGAACCATGGAGAAGGAGCGGCGATATCGGGAGAGCGCTCGGCGACACCCCGACGAACGGGGTGAAGGAGCGTTGATATCGGGAGTCCGCTTGGCGACAACTCGACGCGCGGGGTCAACGAGCGGTGATACCGGGAGAGCGCTCGGCGGCACTCGGAGGCGCACGGTGGTATCGCGACGAGATCCCGAGAGCGCTCGGCGGCATTCACCGGTGCACGGTGGTGGTGCGGCGAGCTCGGCAGAGCGCCCGGCGGCACCCCGAGCACCGTGGTGAAGGAGCGGCGATATCGGGAGAGCGCTCGGCGGCACTCGGAGGCGCAGGGTGGTACCGCGGCGAGATCCCGGGAGCAACCAGCGGCACTCGCATGCGCAGGGTGGAGAGCGACGAGCTCTGCAGAGCGCCCGGCGGCATCCCGAGGAGCGGGATGAGCGTGCGTCGGGTCGTCCAGACGCACAGCGGCACCTGGAGGCGCACGGTGGTAGTGCGGCAAGCTAGGGAGAGCGCCCGACGGCACCCAGACAAGCGGGGTGAAGGAGCGGCGATATCGGGAGAGCGCTCAGCGGCACTCGGAGGCGCGCGGTGGTAGCGCGGCGAGCTCGGCAGAGCGCCCGGCGGCACCCCGAGTACCGTGGTAAAGGAGCGGCGATATCGGGAGAGCGCTCGGCGACACCCCGAAGCACGGGGTGAAAGAGCGTCGATATCGGGAGAGCGCTCGGCGGCACTCGGAGACGGACGGTGGTAGCGCGGCGAGCTCGGCAGAGCGCCCGGCGGCACCCCGAACACCGTGGTGAAGGAGCGGCGATATCGGGAGAGCGCTCGGCGGCACTCGGAGGCGCAGGGTGGTACCGCGGCGAGATCCCGGGAGCAACCAGCGGCACTCGCATGCGCAGGGTGGAGAGCGACGAGCTCTGCAGAGCGCCCGGCGGCATCCCGAGGAGCGGGATGAGCGTGCGTCGGGTCGTCCAGACGCACAGCGGCACCTGGAGGCGCACGGTGGTAGTGCGGCAAGCTAGGGAGAGCGCCCGAAGGCACCCAGACAAGCGGGGTGAAGGAGCGGCGATATCGGGAGAGCGCTCAGCGGCACTCGGAGGCGCGCGGTGGTAGCGCGGCGAGCTCGGCAGAGCGCCCGGCGGCACCCCGAGTACCGTGGTAAAGGAGCGGCGATATCGGGAGAGCGCTCGGCGACACCCCGAAGCACGGGGTGAAAGAGCGGAGATATCGGGAGATCGCTCGGCGGCACTCGGAGGCGCGCGGTGGTACCGCTGCGAGATCCCGAGAGCAACCAGCGGCACTCGCATGCGCAGGGTGGAGAGCGACGAGCTCGGCAGAGCGCCCGGCGGCACCCCGAGGAGCGGGATGAGCGTGCGTCGGGTCGACCGGACACACAGCGGCACCTGGAGGCGCACGGTGGTAGCGCGGCGAGCTCGGCAGAGCGCCCGGCGGCACCCCGAGGAGCGGGATGAGAGCGCGTCGGGTCGACCGGACGCACAGCGGCACCTGGAGGCGCACGGTGGTAGTGCGGCAAGCTCGGCAGAGCGCCTGGCAGCACCCCGGCGCGCGGGGTCAACGAGTGGCGATACCAGGAGAGCGCTCAGCGGCACTCGTAGGCGCACGGTGGTAGCGCGACGAGATCCCGAGAGCGCCCAGCGGCACCCCGACCACCGTGGTGAAGGAGCGGTGATATCTTGAGATCGCTCGGCGGCACTCGGAGGCGCACGGTGGTACTGCGGCGAGATCCCGAGAGCAAACAGCGGCACTCGCATGCGCAGGGTGGAGAGCGACGAGCTCGGCAGAGCGCCCGGCGGCATCCCGAGGAGCGGGATGAGCGTGCGTCGGGTCGACCGGACGCACAGCGGCACCTGGAGGCGCACGCTGGTACCGCGACGAGATCCCGAGAGCGCTCGGCGGCACTCGGAGGCGCACCGTGGTACCGCGATGAGATCCCGAGAGCGCTCGGCGGCACTCGGAGGCGCACGGTGGTAGCGCGGCGAGCTCGGCAGAGCGCCTGGCGGCACCCCGAGCACCGTGGTGAAGGAGCGGCGATATCTGGAGATCACTCGGCAGCACTCGGAGGCGCACGGTGGTACCGTGTCGAGATCCCGAGAGCACCCAGCGGCACTCGCATGCGCAGGGTGGAGAGCGACGAGCTCGGCAGAGCGCCCGGCGGCATCCCGAGGAGCGGGATGAGCGTGCGTCGGGTCGACCGGACGCACAGCGGCACTCGTAGGCGCACGGTGGCAGCGCGTCGAGCTCGGCAGAGCGCCTGGCGGCACCCCGAGCACCATGGTGAAGGAGCGGCGATACTGGGAGAGCGCTCGGCGGCACTCAGAGGCGCACGGTGGTAGCGCGGCGAGCTCGGCAGAGCACCCGGCGGCTCCCTGAGGAGCGGGATGAGCGTGCGCCGGGACGACCGGAAGCACAGCGGCACCTGGAGGCGCACGGTGGTAGCGCGGCGAGCTCGGCAGAGCGCCCGGCGGCACCCAGACAAGCGGGCTGAAGGAACGGCGATATTGGGAGAGCGTTCGGCGGCACTCAGATGCGCGCTGTGGTACCGCTGCGAGATCCCGAGAGCACCCAGCGGCACCAGCATGCACAGGGTGGAGCGCGACGAGCTCGGCAGAGCGTCCGGCGGTACCCCGAGGAGCGGGATGAGCATGCGTCAGGTCGACCGGATGCACAGCGGCACTCGGAGGCGCACGGTGGTAGTGCGGCGAGCTCGGCAGAGCGCCCAGCGGCACCCAGAGCACCGTGGTGAAGGAGCGGCGATATCGGGAGAGCTCTTGGTGACACCCCGACGCGCGGGGTGAAGGAGCGGCGATATCGGGAGAGCGCTCGGCGGCACTCGGAGGCGCACGGTGGTACCGCTGCGAAATCCCGAGAGCGCTCGGCGGCACTCGCCGGCGCACAATCGTAGAGCGGCGAGCTCGGCAGAGCGCCTGGCGTCACCCCGACGCACAGGGTCAACGAGTGGCGATACCGGGAGAGCGCTCGGCGGCACTCGGAGGCGCACGGTGGCAGCGTGTCGAGCTCGGCAGAGCGCCCGGAGGCACCCCGAGCACTGTGGTGAAGGAGCGACGATATCGGGAGAGCGTTCGGCGGCACTCAGAGGCGCGCTGTGGTACCGCTGCGAGATCCCGAGAGCAACCAGCGGCACCCGCATGCGCAGGGTGGAGCGCGACGAGCTCGGCAGAGCGTCCGGCGGTACCCCGAGGAGCGGGATGAGCGTGCGTCGGGTCGACCGGACGCACAGCGGCACTCGGAGGCGCACGGTGGTAGTGCGGCAAGCTCGGGAGAGCGCCCGGCGGAACCCAGAGCACCGTGGTGAAGGAGCGGCGATATAGGGAGAGCGCTTGGCGACACACCGACGCGCGGGGTGAAGGAGCGGCGATATCGGGAGAGCGCTCGGCAGCACTCGGAGGCGCGCTGTGGTACCTCTGCGAAATCCCGAGAGCTCCCAGCGGCACTCGCATGCGTAGGGTGGAGCGCGACGAGGTCGGCAGAGCGTCCGGCGGTACCCCGAGCACCGTGGTGAAGGAGCGGCGATATCGGGAGAGCGCTCGGCGGCACTCGGAGGCGCACGGTGGTAGCGCGGCGAGGTCGGCAGAGCGCCCGGCGGCACCCCGAGGAGCGGGATGAGCGTGCGTCGGGTCGACCGGACACACAGCGGCACATGGAGGTGCACGGTGGTAGTGAGGCAAGCTCGGGACAGCGCTCGGCGGCACCCAAACGCGTGGGGTGAAGGAGCGGCGATATCGGGAGAGCACTCAGCGGCACTCAGAGGCACACGGTATTAGCGCGGCGAGATCCCGAGAGTGCCCGCTGGAACTCGCCGGCGCAGGGTTGAGCGCGACGAGCTCGGCAGAGCGCCCGGCGGCACCCCGAGGAGCGGGATGAGCGTGCGTCGTGTCGACCGGCTGCACAGCGGCACTCGGAGGCGCGCTGTGGTAGTGCGGCAAGCTCCGCAGAGCACCCGGCGGCACCCCGAGCACCGTGGTGAAGGAGCGGCGATATCAGGAGAGCGCTCAGCGACAACTCGACGCAAGGGGTGAACGAGCGGCGATACCGGGAGAGCGATCGGCGGCACTCGGAGGCGCACGGTGGTAGTACGGCAAGCTCGGGAGAGCGCCCGGCGGCACCCAGACAAGAGGGGTGAAGGAGCGGCGATATCGGGAGAGCGCTCGGCGGCACCCCGAGCACCGTGGTGAAGGAGCGGCGATATCGGGAGAGCGTTCGGCGGCACTCAGAGGCGCGCTGTGGTACTGCTGCGAGATCCCGAGAGCACCCAGCGGCACCCGCATGCACAGGGTGGAGCGTGACGAGCTCTGGAGAGCGTCCGGCGGTACCACGAGGAGCGGGATGAGCGTGCGTCGGGTCGACCGGACGCACAGCGGCACTCGGAGGCGCACTGTGGTAGTGCGGCGAGCTCGGGAGAGCGCCCGGCGGCACCCAGAGCACCGTGGTGAAGGAGCGGCGATATCGGGAGAGCGCTTGGCGACACCCCGAAGCGCGGGGTGAAGGAGCGGCGATATCGGGAGAGCGCTCGGCGGCACTCGGAGCCACACGGTGGTAGCACAGCGAGATCCCGAGAGCACCCAGCGGCACTCGCATGCGCAGGGTGGAGCGCGACGAGCTCGGCAGAGCGTCCAGCGGTACCCCGAGGAGCGGGATGAGCGTGCGTCGGGTCGACCGGACGCACAGCTGCACCTGGAGGCGCATGGTGGTGGTGCGGCAAGCTCGGGAGAGCGCCCGGTGGCACCCCGAGCACCGTGGTGAAGGAGCGGCGATATCGGGAGAGCTCTCGGCAGCACTCGGAGGCGCGCGGTGGTACCGCGACGAGATCCAGAGAGCACCCAGCGGCACTCGCATGCGCAGGGTGGAGCGCGACGAGCTCGGCAGAGCGCCCGGCGGCACCACGAGGAGCGGGATGAGCATGCGTCGGGTCGACCGGACGCACAGCTGCACCTGGAGGCGCACGGTGGTAGTGCAGCGAGCTCGGGAGAGCGCCCGGCGGCACCCAGACGCGCGGGGTGAAGGAGCGGCGATGTCGGGAGAGCGCTCGGCGGAACTCGCCGGCACACGGTGGTACCGCGACGAGATCCCGAGAGCGCTCGGCGGCACTCGCCGGCGCACGTTGGTGTTGCGGCGAGCTCGGCAGAGCGCCCGCCGGCACCCCGAGCATTGTGGTGAAAGAGCGGCGATATCGGGAGAGCGCTCGGCCGCACTCGGAGGCTCACGGTGGTACCGCGGCGAGCTCGGCAGAGCGCCCGGCGGCACCCCGAGAACCATGGAGAAGGAGCGGCGATATCGGGAGAGCGCTCAGCGACACCCCGACGCGCAGGGTGAAGGAGCGGCGATATCGGGAGAGCGCTCAGCGACAACTCGACACGCGGTGTGAACGAGCGGCGATACCAGGAGAGCGCTCGGCGGCACTCGGAGGCGCACGGTGGTAGCGCGGCGAGCTCGGCAGAGCGCCCGGAGGCACCCCGAGCACTGTGGTGAAGGAGCGACGATATCGGGAGAGCGTTCGGCGGCACTCAGAGGCGCGCTGTGGTACCGCTGCGAGATCCCGAGAGCAACCAGCGGCACCCGCAAGCGCAGGGTGGAGCGCGACGAGCTCGGCAGAGCGCCCGGCGGTACCCCGAGGAGCGGGATGAGCGTGCGTCGGGTCGACCGGACGCACAGCGGCACTCGGAGGCGCACGGTGGTAGTGCGGCAAGCTCGGGAGAGCGCCCGGCGGAACCCAGAGCACCGTGGTGAAGGAGCGGCGATATAGGGAGAGCGCTTGGCGACACACCGACGCGCGGGGTGAAGGAGCGGCGATATCGGGAGAGCGCTCGGCAGCACTCGGAGGCGCGCTGTGGTACCTCTGCGAAATCCCGAGAGCTCCCAGCGGCACTCGCATGCGTAGGGTGGAGCGCGACGAGGTCGGCAGAGCGTCCGGCGGTACCCCGAGCACCGTGGTGAAGGAGCGGCGATATCGGGAGAGCGCTCGGCGGCACTCGGAGGCGCACGGTGGTACCGCGGCGAGATCCCGAGAGCGCTCGGCGGCACTCGGAGGCGCACGGTGGTAGCGCGGCGAGCTCGGGAGAGCGCCCGGCGGCACCCCGAGGAGCGGGATGAGCGTGCGTCGGGTCGACCGGACGCACAGCGGCACCTGGAGGCGCACGGTGGTACCGCGGCGAGCTCGGCAGAGCGTCCGGCGGCACCCGGAGGAACGGGATGAGCGTGCGTCGGGTCGTCGAGACGCACAGCGGCATTTGGAGGTGCACGGTGCTAGTGCGGCGAGCTCGGGAGATCGCCCGGCCTCACGCAGACAAGCGGGTTGAAGGAGCGGCGATATCGGGAGAGCGCTCAGCGGCACCTGGAGGCGCACGGTGGTAGCGCGGCAAGCTCGGCAGAGCGCCCGGCAGCACCCCGAGCACCCTGGTGAAGAGCGGCGATATCGGGAGAGCCCACGGCGACACCCCAACGCGCGGGGTGAAGGAGCGGCGATATCGGGAGAGCGCTCAGTGGCACTCGGAGGCGCACGGTGGTACCGTGACGAGATCCCGAGAGCACTCGGCGGCACTGGCTGGCGCACGGTGGTAGCGCGGCGAGCTCGGGAGAGCGCCCGGCGGCACCCCGAGGAGCGGGATGAGCGTGCGCCGGGACGACCGGACGCACAGCGGCACCTGGAGGAGCACGGTGGTAGAGCGGCGAGCTCGGGAGAGCGCCCGGCGGCACCACGATGAGCGGGATGAGCGTGCGTCGAGTCGACCGGCTGCACAGTGGCACCTGGAGGTGCACGGTGGTAGTGCTGCAAGCTCGGGAGAGCGCTCAGCGGCACCCAGACAAGCGGGGTGAAGGAGTGGCGATATCGGGAGAGCGCTCAACGACACCCCGAGCACCGTGGTGAAGGAGCGGCGATATTGGGAGAGCGCTCAGCGACAACTCGACGCGCGGTGTGAACGAGCGGCGATACCAGGAGAGCGCTCGGCGGCACTCGGAGACGCACGGTGGTAGCGCGGCGAGCTCGGCAGACCGCCCGGAGGCACCCCGAGCACTGTGGTGAAGGAGCGACGATATAGGGAGAGCGCTTGGCGACACACCGACGCGCGGGGTGAAGGAGCGGCGATATCGGGAGAGCGCTCGGCGGCACTCGGAGGCGCGCTGTGGTACATCTGCGAAATCCCGAGAGCTCCCAGCGGCACTCGCATGCGTAGGGTGGAGCGCGACAAGGTCGGCAGAGTGTCCGGCGGTACCCCGAGCACCGTGGTGAAGGAGCGGCGATATCGGGAGAGCGCTCGGCGGCACTCGGAGGCGCACGGTGGTAGCGCGGCGAGGTCGGCAGAGCGCCCGGCGGCACCCCGAGGAGCGGGATGAGCGTGCGTCGGGTCGACCGGACACACAGCGGCACATGGAGGTGCACGGTGGTAGTGAGGCAAGCTCGGGACAGCGCTCGGCGGCACCCAAACGCGTGGGGTGAAGGAGCGGCGATATCGGGAGAGCACTCAGCGGCACTCAGAGGCACACGGTATTAGCGCGGCGAGATCCCGAGAGTGCCCGCTGGAACTCGCCGGCGCAGGGTTGAGCGCGACGAGCTCGGCAGAGCGCCCGGCGGCACCCCGAGGAGCGGGATGAGCGTGCGTCGTGTCGACCGGCTGCACAGCGGCACTCGGAGGCGCGCTGTGGTAGTGCGGCAAGCTCCGCAGAGCGCCCGGCGGCACCCCGAGCACCGTGGTGAAGGAGCGGCGATATCAGGAGAGCGCTCAGCGACAACTCGACGCAAGGGGTGAACGAGCGGCGATACCGGGAGAGCGATCGGCGGCACTCGGAGGCGCACGGTGGTAGTGCGGCAAGCTCGGGAGAGCGCCCGGCGGCACCCAGACAAGAGGGGTGAAAGAGCGGCGATATCGGGAGAGCGCTCGGCGGCACCCCGAGCACCGTGGTGAAGGAGCGGCGATATCGGGAGAGCGTTCGGCGGCACTCAGAGGCGCGCTGTGGTACTGCTGCGAGATCCCGAGAGCACCCAGCGGCACCCGCATGCACAGGGTGGAGCGTGACGAGCTCTGGAGAGCGTCCGGCGGTACCACGAGGAGCGGGATGAGCGTGCGTCGGGTCGACCGGACGCACAGCGGCACTCGGAGGCGCATTGTGGTAGTGCGGCGAGCTCGGCAGAGCGCCCGGCGGCACCCAGAGCACCGTGGTGAAGGAGCGGCGATATCGGGAGAGCGCTTGGCGACACCCCGAAGCGCGGGGTGAAGGAGCGGCGATATCGGGAGAGCGCTCGGCGGCACTCGGAGGCGCACGGTGGTAGTGCGGCAAGCTAGGGAGAGCGCATGACGGCACCCAGACAAGCGGGGTGAAGGAGCGGCGATATCGGGAGAGCATTCAGAGGCACTCGGAGGCGCGCGGTGGTACCGCTGCGAGATCCCGAGAGCGCTCGGCGGCACTCGCATGCGCAGGGTGGAGAGCGACGAGCTCGGCAGAGCGCCTGGCGTCACCCTGACGCGCGGGGTCAACGAGTGGCGATATCGGGAGAGCGTTCGGCGGCACTCGGAGGCGCACGGTGGTAGCGCGGCGAGCTCGGCAGAGCGCCCAGCGGCACCCCGAGCACCGTGGTGAAGGAGCGGTGATACTGGGAGAGCGCTCGCCGGCACTCAGAGGCGCACGGTGGTACCGCTGCGAAATCCCGAGAGCGCCCGGTGGCACTCGCCGGCGCACGATCGTAGAGCGGCGAGCTCGGCAGAGCGCCTGGCGTCACCCCGACGCACGGGGTCAACGTGTGGCGATACCAGGAGAGCGCTCGGCGGCACTCGTAGGTGCACGGTGGCAGCGCAGCGAGCTCGGCAGAGCGCCCGGCGGCAGCCCGACCACCGTGGTGAAGGAGCGGCGATATCGAGAGAGCGTTCGGCGGCACTCGGAGGCGCACGGTGGTAGCGCGGCGAGCTCGACAGAGCGCACAGCGGCACCCCGAGCACAGTGGTGAAGGAGCGGCGATATCGGGAGAGCGCTCGGCGGCACTCGGAGGCGCACGGTGGTACCGCTGCGAGATCCCGAGAGCGCTCGGCGGCACTCGCCGGCGCACGGTGGTAGCACGGCGAGCTCGGCAGAACGCCCGGCGGCACCCCGAGGAGCGGGATGAGCGTGCGTCGGGTCGACTGGACGCACAGCGGCACCTGGAGGCGCACGGTGGTAGTGCGGCAAGTTCGGGAGATCGCCCGTCCTCAACCAGACAAGCGGGTTGAAGGAGCGGCGATATCGGGAGAGCGCTCAGCGGCACTCGGAGGCGCACGGTGGTAGCGCGGAGAGCTCGGCAGAGCGCCCGGCGGCAGCCCGACCACAGTGGTGAAGGAGCGGCGATATCGGGAGAGCGATCGGCGGCACT